>NW_025533525.1:795000-915284 GCF_020615455.1 Coregonus clupeaformis | reverse complement strand
CATCAATAAAACATTATTTAAAGTAGCAGAAGTGTGTGCCAGTGTAGCTATATACCAACCTCCTAGCTTGTTAGCAAGCTACTGGTTTTATCGACACCGGATTCGTATGTGTGCGTGCGAAACATGTCCCCACGTCTTTCTTTATCGCCCTTACCGTTATGTTCAATTCATTACAGGCGCCTTCCGTGTCGGCTATGTGATGCAAAAGGAACCATGTCCATTCGTCAGGTTTAGACGCCGAGGGATGAGAACACGTTGGTTGATGACATTAGGCTTTCCAGATTATTCTGGGAGGGTTTAAGAGGTGCCGCCACCTACTGTACGTAGTGTGCATTTACCTTTTTGGAAAGGTTGTAGGAGAGTATAAATCCTAGACTGTAGCAGCCTATGCATATCTAATGCAAATAACATTACTTGGCGAATGAAGGGGAAAAAGGGGGTCGTTTGAATTTACCCTCCACTATCTGTGGTCACAGTTCAAAAGGCTGACATCCCCCCAATTAAATGGCTATGGGTTCCTAAAGTTTAGCAGTGCAGGCTATTCATTGAAATTTACATTGCAAGTTGCAACATTGGCTGTGGCTTAGATTTGAACATAGTTTGAAGCAATAAACAGGCCATGGAATTACATTTACAGTCTACGTAGTCTATGTATTAATGACCTCAATACAGTAGACTAGAATTGGCTTCATGGCCACAGACAATTTCATCCTTAATGACAGTGATCAACACTTTGTGTGAAACGGTTTAGGGAGTGGCATCTCTTTAACAAAGCTAGGAACAGTTGGTATTGCCTCAAATATAGCCTAGTATATAAAACGAATGACAAAAATGTAGGCTATTAATGGATATAAACTGTAAATTATTAGGTGTATCACTTTTGTTTCATCCTCAATTAATTTTTATGCATTGTGTCCTCGTGTGTGGTTGTTTTTGCTTTTAAATAGGCAAATAAATCAAATCAACAAAAACAGCTTGCAGCCTTTAGCTGGCTGTGGTTAGCTGGAAGGTGGCATGCCGAATTTGAGATTAGAGAATTTTCTGACTATTGTCTTTCAAATTAAGTCATGGCTAGATGGCTTGCCTAGGGTGTATAGCTGTCCTCTGTGTGGAGGCTAAATGCCAGAGATGCAAAAGCGGCATGCCGAGGGCTTATAGGGTCCTCTGAATTGGGGATACCCGCAAGAGATGCAAATCACATCTTGAGCGGCAAACTACACTCGCCCGCTGGCGGTAGGAATTTATAGCCTTGGGGGTAGCAACAGCGGGAAATAGCAAGCAGGGGGACATTTGTTCCTATCTGTGTTGTCTCTCATCATCATTAAATCTCTGCTAGCTAGGTACAGAGACAATTATTTGTTTATCATTGCAACGTCTAATGAATATAATTATTAGAATTAACGACTGGGTCAAAACATGATAAAATAACTAACGACCAGCCCGCTTGGGTATAAACTTCAGAATGCAAAAACAAATGTACTCGTTAAAATATTATTAGTAATGAAAAATGTCATTAATATTTTTAGAAATATGTTGGCAACCATTTTATAAAATCAATAATGCCCTCAAAACCACTAATAATAGTGTGATAACTCCCTCCAAGGGCTGTATCCCAGCCCTTGGCTTTGCCTCGGGCCTCAGAACAGCCTTTGTTGGGAGTTGTTACACGATAATTCCTGGGTTCTCAGGCATTATTGCTTAAGTATCTTAGAGATGGGTTGGTTGTTCTGCAACAAAAACAGAGCATGCGCTACAATGGGGCAAAACAGACGGGGTTGGCTTAGATTGTCTCCAAATGTTAATTGAAAACATACATTTGCACAATGAGCACTTGTTGTCTCTCAAATAAATTATTATAGTTGCTGATTAGCTAGCTAGTTCATTTTTGCCATGTTAGCATAGTCATGACATGACTGAAAACACCCCAAAACAAGACATGGTATCAATAACAAGATACAATGAGCTGAAACGAGCCACCAATGATTCCCCACATGGCTGCTTCTTCTCATTGTTGCTAGCTATCTTAACGTTCAGAATCATAACACCACACGGCCTTCTGCCTCATCGATGCGAGCGCATCATTTTCGGGATGTTGTCAGCCAACCCCTCTATATAGAAAATGAGTTAGGCCCCTTACATACTCAGATTGTAAAACTGATGTACAACAGAGTTCATACAACACTTGTGATATAACACAGGTGCTGGGGACAATAAAAGGCCACTCTGAATTGTGCAGTTTTGTCACACAACAGTTTTGAGGGAGCGTGCAATTTGCATGCCAACTGCATTCTTGCAGTTTCCAGAGAATTTAATGTTAATTTCTCTACCATAAGCTGCCACCAATGTCGTTTTAGAGAATTTGGCATTACGTCCAACCGTCCTTACAACCGCAGACCACGTGTAACCACGCCAGCCCAGGACCTCCACATCCAGCTCCTACACCTGCGGGATCGTCTGAGGGGGGTGTTGAGGAGTATTTATGTCTGTAATAAAGCCCTTTTGTGGGGAAAAACTATTGGCTGGTTCTGGCTACCCAGTGGGTGGGCCTGGCTGCCAAATGGGTGGGCCTATGCCTTCCCAGGCCCACCCATGGCTGCACCCCTGCCCAGTCATGTGAAATCCATAGATTAGGGCCTCATTTATTTATTTCAATTGACGGATTTCTTTATATGAACTGTAACTCAGTAAATCTTTGAAATTGTTGTGTGGTGCGTTTATATTTTTGTTCAGTATATTTTTTTTAACCAGAAAGGTGAGTTCCAGACCTTTCTAAAACTATGCAACATTATCATTTATTGTTTATGATCACCTCATGAAGAACATTTAAGTGTGGGTATGTCTATTTAGGCAGAATCAATATTTTGCTAAATGGCTTACATATTATGCTAGAGAATATCATCATATAACATGAGATCACATGACATACAGTATAATCTATATATTATTGTTTTAAATGTTAAAATATCTGAAATATCTTACAATGTTACTAAAAGATTATTGATAACAAGGTATATTGTACATTACATTGCATGCTGTAAGCTTAAACATTACAAGGCATTGGAAATATAATTTCAATGAGCAATTACCTAAAAACAACATGTCAATCAAAATATGTACAAGGTGCAAATGTATCACTCCCATAAAGAATGATAGAGGCCTCTAGAGCCCAAAAGGCCATTTTAGCATGGGCAGCGCCATTGAGGACTTCCACCATTTTAATATAGTAAACTGGGTGGGACTACCAACTTCATTGGCTATTCCCTCCTTGTGACCCTGTTGGAGTCATGTCCAACCACATCATCAGGAGGGATCAGCCAATAGTGAAAAAGAAAAATGTATTACTCCAAAATTGAGATATCCTCAATGGCTCTGGCCATGCTGTCACAGACGCCATAATGGCACAGATACAATGATGAGGCCTCTTTCCATCTGTATGATTACTCCTCACAAATAAAGTAGTGCTTGGACAGACAGTTCTGATGACTCCACTTGTATCCTGCTACCATTGCCATGGCACCACAGTGATGGGAAAGAGGCTGTTCAGGCTGCCAATCTCCCTCCCAGTTACTCCACCCCACTGGCAGCCCATTGGTCCAGACCCAGAACCCAAAAAGACGGCTCTGTCTCAGACCCACCCACACAGGACCAGTTACATTAGTCCCATTTAACGTATGCTGGATCACCTTTAGGTCATCTTCTGTCTCAATACGCAGCAGTCCATCGTATTTCTTCTTGCAGTAGTCCAAAGCCTGTTCCCAAGACTTTCTTTTACTGATGATGTGGATGTTAACATTGCCTGAAAGACATTCCAAACGAATTATAATCAACACTGACAGTTGTTCTTTCACATTAAACTTTTCATAACTATGAAATGTATACTTTTGCTTTCTTTGAATGGATAAATAAGAAATAACAGATATGTAAATGAACATTAAAGATTAGAGCTTGTTCCCAAGGGCAGGGGTTAAAGCAAAAAAATCCCTTTTCATGTAAGAAAGTCATGCTTTTAGGGACAGAGGATAAATTTGTACATGTATTAAACTGTGAGTTTGACCAATTCCAGTCCCCTTGCTTAGGGTGGCAGGTAGCCTAGTGGTAACCGAAAGGTTTGAATCCCCGAGCCAACTAGATAAAATAAATCTGTCAATATGCCCTTGAAGGCACTTAACCCTAGTTTCTCTGGATAAGATTGTCTGCTAAATGACTAAAATGTTTGGGGTTCTCCCCGGGATAATTGTTATGTAGCTCAGTTCTGGTGACTCCAATATTTAATTAAATAAAATGATTCTGATCTAAAATATAATTTCCACCTCCAGAAATGGGCCCAATAACATACTGGTAAAAATTATGTAAAAATTATTTTAACATATTGGACCATGCATATAGCATATATGGTCTATATTATCAGATGTGCTATTAGCAATAAGCGTTATCACCTGTAGCCCAACTGATGATGCATAGTGGCCATAAAATGTACATAGGCTGAAGCATGGGGTTCATCCATCTGCATTTACCCCATTGGACACAACATCATGATTGTTACTATTATTAATAATGATACTTGTATTCATAATGATAATTGTATTATAAATATAAATATACAAATCATTATTAATTATTTTTCACTTGAAATGTATTTTATATATTTTTTGTTTCTATTACAAAGTATGTAATTGCCCTTGTAAGACGACATTACCCCTTTAAACTCTTTGTTGCGCAGCAGCGCCTAAACCAGTGGTATTGAAAGTCGGGAGAACTGCTGTTGGGTCACCAAATTATGTATTTTATTTATTATTATTTTTAGGAAAAAAAATTTAAGAGTGCAGATTATTGAATGGGACAATATGTGACTTGTTTCAGGAAACTTGGCGTATGTCGCGCGTCACAGGAAGCCATTTGAACGTAAACTTAGTTTTTGGGCAGAAATGCCTTCTGGAACATGTGAACTTTCATGTGCCTTAATAACAAACTTGTATGCCATTGTAAATACGAATACAATTGTTAAATTACGAGCCTAGTTGGTTTAGCTACAGAAAAAGACAGCAACCTTCCTGCTAGCCATGATTGGCTGAGATAATGAGTCGGCTGGAAATGCCGAGAGATGAATTCTATAGTATGAACTGGTCAGTATGTGTAGGTAATCCTTTCTAATGCAGCTGTTTTGAAAGATATCACGTAGTAGAACTACATAAGTGTTGCTCTCCACTTTCTGGAGGACCGAGTTTTGAAATCAGTGGAATTAGAGTATGATAGCTAAGGAGATGGAGAAAAATCTGGCGTTTTTTTGCAGAAATGCAGACGGAGTCGAAAAGAGAACACACAGAAGGCTGTTGTATAAAACACCTGTTTTCGGATTACATCTTCAATCTAAGGGCAACCATGGCATCCGTGACAGAGAAGGAGAAGCGTCCATCCACATATACAGTAAGATAGTCTAGCTAGCTACATGTTTAGATATTACAAGTTTCTAATTTTGTCAGAAAGTTGTTTTCATTTCAAGTTAAAGTGTACTGTTAGCTAGCTAGCTAACGTTAGCTAGCTAGCTGGCTTGCTAGCGAAGATTATGTGTATGATCTATGTAGTTATATTATTCGTATCTCAGAGCCATTTGCATTGCTAGTTATAGCCTAATGTTAGCTAGCTAACATTGAACCTGGTTGGTTAGCTAACTGCAGATTCATGCAGGGTAGTAACGTTATGAGTTGGGATTATGGTTCATTGTTTAGCTAGCTAGCTAGCTACATGTCTAAACAAAAGACTCCACTATGAAAGTAACCATTTCAATAGAATGTTCATGATGTCACTGCGACAACTATGTAGCTGGTAAATTTGCTCTGGCTATCTACTCCGATTTCAGAGCACTCTCGCCTGAGTGTGCCAGAGTGAAAAATAACTGATGAATTTACGAACGCTCAACACCCGTTGAATATGGCCGGTGTCAGTAAACGTTGGCAAAAAAAAGCGGAATTAAATTGCTGCCAACAGCACACTTGCAGTCACCAACGCTCTGGATAACATAAAAACAGCCTAACCAACTCTGCTAGGGCGAGTAAAATGGTCAGAGTGAACTGTCTCATTTGTGTCTGGAAGTAGCTAGCAAGCTAGCCAATGTTAGCTTGGGAGCTTGACTGCTGTTGTTAGGTCAGAATGCTCTGATCAACCCTACTCCTCGGCCAGAGCGTCCAGTGTGCGCTCTGAACACTCCAAGAGTGAAACACTCTGAGTTTACGAACGCCCAGAGCGCACTCTGAGCACACTCTGGCACTCCCATTCAGCATCGTTCACACCCTCTTAAGCCTTATCCCTACCCATCTCTTTAACGATTCACATGTAAGGGCATGTGCTAAACCGAGTGGCTACGGCAGTATACTAAACAAACAATCAAATATTTCAAGACTGAAGGCTGGTTTAAACTACGTCTATCGACATGTCTGTAGACAGTTGTCGCAGTGACATCATGAACATTCTATTGTCGTCTGACATTAAACTTGTCTTTGTCGTATAAACACAAAAAGGACAGGCTGGTCCAAAATAACATAACTGGTGTATTTTAACACCAATGAACCCATCCGTTTAAAACTACATTTAGTATACAGTACCAGTCAAAAGTTTGGACACACCTATTCATTCCAGGGTTTTTCTTTATTTTTACTATTTTCTACATTGTAGAATAGTGAAGACATCAAAACTATGAAATAACACATATGGAATCATGTAGTAACCAAAAAAAGTGTTAAACAAATCAAAATAGATTCTTCAAAGTAGACACCCTTTGCCTTGATGACAGCTTTGCACACTCTTGCATTCTCTCAACCAGCTTCATGAGGTAACCTGGAATGCATTTCAATTAACAGGTGTGTCTTCTTAAAAGTTAATTTGTGGACTTTCTTTCCTTCTTAATGCGTTTGAGCCAATCAGTTGTGTTGTGACAAGGTAGGGTTGGTATACAGAAGATAGCCCTATTTGGTAAAAGACCAAGTCCATATTATGGCAAGAACACCTCAAATAAGCAAAGAGAAATGACAGTCCAGGAAATGAAGGTCAGTCAATCCAGAAAATGTCAAGAACTTTTAAAGTTTCTTCAAGTGCAGTCACAAAAATCATCAAGCGCTATGATGAAACTGGATCTCATGAGGACCACCACAGGAAAGGAAGTCCCAGAGTTACCTCTGCTCCAGAGGATAAATTCATTAGAATTACCAGCCTCAGACATTGCAGCTCAAATAAATACTTCACAGTTCAAGTAACAGACACATCTCAACATCAACTGTTCAGAGGAGACTGCGTGAATCAGGCCTTCATGGTCGAATTGCTGCAAAGAAACCACTACTAAAGGACACCAATTATAAGAAGAGACTTGCTTGGGCCAAGAAACACGAGCAATGGACATTAGACCAGTGGACATCTGTCCTTTGGTCTGATGAGTCCAAATTTGGTTCCAACCATCGTGTCTTTGTGAGACGCAGAGTAGGTGAACGGATGATCTCCGCATGTGTGGTTCCCACCGGGAATCATGGAGGAGGAGGTGTGATGGTGTGGGGGTGCTTTGCTGGTGACACTGTCTGTGATTTCTTTAGAATTCAAGGCACACTTAACCAGCATGGCTACCACAGCATTCTGCAGCGATACGCCATCCCATCTGGTTTGGGCTTAGTGGGACTATCATTTGTTTTTCAATAGGACAATGACCCAAAACACACCTCCAGGCTGTGTTAGGGCTATTTGACCAAGAAGGAGAGTGATGGAGTGCTGCATCAGATGACCTGGCCTCCACAATCACCCGACCTCAACCCAATTGAGATGGTTTGGGATGAGTTGGACCGCAGAGTGAAGGAAAAAGCAGCCAACAAGTGCTCAGCATACAATATATGGGAACTCTTTCAAGACTGTTGGAAAATCATTCCTCATGATGCTGGTTGAGAAAATGTCAAGAGTGTTTAAAGCTGTCATCAAGACAAAGGGTGGCTACTTTGAACAATCTCAAATATAAAATATATTTTGATTTGTTTAACAGTTTTTTGGTTACTACATGATTACATATGTGTTATTTCATTGTTGTGATGTCTTCACTATTATTCTACAATGTAGAAAATAGTACAAATAAAGAAAAACCCTTGAATGAGTAGGTGTGTCCAAACTTTTGACTGGTGCTGTATGTCAATCTAGCAATCCAGGCAACTAAAGGCAACTTTCAAAACATTTACATTTACATTTTAGTCATTTAGCAGACACTCTTATCCAGAGCGACTTACAGTTAGTGAGTGCATACATTTTTCATACTGTTTTGATTATTTTCAAATAATGAGCAAATCATAGCTGACAACGTCTTAACTTCAGCATATTTCTATTCATTATTACAGGAAAATAAACTCACAGCAAGATCATTATTTTCAAGTTAATGGCGAGCTAATTACAGAAAATAGCATATGGTGTGATTAAATAAAAGCAGGGCAATCTACCGGAGAATTTTAGAACTTGGACAATGTCTCGTTGGTCTAACGTTATATCCTAATTGGACTTTTGTGCAGGACATGTTGTTCTTCAAGTTACCGTCTCTGGTAAATACACATTATATCAAATAAAATCTAAGTTTATATGTCACATGCCACAGGATACAGAAGGTGTAAACGGTAGAGTGTAATGGTTACTTGCATAGTGGAGTCTTTTGTTTAACAATTAACCATAATCCCAACTCATAATGTTATTACCATGCATGAATCTGCATGTAGCTAAAGCTAACCAACTAGGTTCATTGTTAGCTAGCTACCCATCATTAGGCTATACCTAGCAATGCAAATGGGTTTCTGAGATACGAATACTATTACTACACAGATCATACACATAACGTTAGCTACTGAGCCAGACAGCTAACATTAGCTAGCTAGCCAACAGAACGCTTTAACTTGGAATGAAAACAACTTTCTGACTAAATTAGAAATGTATGATATCTGAAAATGTAGCTAGCTAGACTCTCTTACCCATATACAGTACATAGATGAACGCTTCTCCCTCTCTGTCACGGATGCCATGGTTGCCCTTAGTTTGAAGATGTAATCCGGAGACAGGTGTTTTATACAACAGCCTTCTGTGTGTTCCCTTTTCGACTCCCTCCGCCTATTTGCAATCAAACGCCAGAATTTTCTCCATCTCCTTAGCTATCATACTCTGCTTCCACCGGGCATTCCACTGATTTCAAAACTCTGTTAACTTCTTCAGTGACAAGAACACTGTTGATCGCCGTTTCAGAAGACTCTACAATGTCTGGTTCAATTATTTATTTTTTAACCTAAAGAAGGGATTTCCACATCGTCTGATTTTTAGAGTCCTCCAGAAAAGTGGAGAGCATTAGCAGCACTTGCAGTTCTTTGTGATATCTTTCAAAAAAGCTGTGTTAGAAAGGATTACCTACACATATTGAGCAGCTCATGTTATGCTTCTGCATGCTACATTGCAGACCAATCTGAACTATCCATTATCTCAGCCAATCATGGCTAGAGGGAAGGTTCCTGTCTTTTTCCGTGACTATACCAACTAGGCTCGTAATTTAACAATTGCATTCGTATTTACAGATGGCATACACGTTTGCAGATGTAAACTTGTGTCTGTTCTCTTTACTATTACAGGTATGTAACAGAACTTCAAAACGTTCTAATATCAAAATAATATATAATAATTTGCTACTAAACAACTTTGTCAAGGTGTTATCACGTTAGGAAAGGTTTGGTGTTGTTTTTGTGTCGAACTGAGTGAGAGAAGAACGCGAGTTACAATGAGTGAGAGTATATGTTAGCTTGATGCTAGTTGAGGTAAAAACGATTTACAACTTACAGAGACTGTTTACTGAGTAGCTTACTTGTACTGGATTTTGTCTAGGAGATTTGATGAAGAATCCCTTTGTTAGGGATTTCTGAGTTCATTTTACATGTTATTGGTTTTGTGTAAAATTGTGCTCACGAGCTGGTAAACTGGCCATGCACGCAGTGCGGGTGCATGAGAGAGAGACGATTTTACGGCGGTGCTACTATCTTAAAGCTGAATGTATTGTTGTCAGTTTTCTATATTGGTAGAGGTACATAGAAAATAAAGTCAGTTATTTCTGTCTTCATATATAAGTGTTTCTATTGTATGAAAACATTTTGGTTTTCATGTGAAATTATAGAGTATTATTATAAAGGTTATTTGGGGAACAGTTTTGAATTCTGCTTTAGGTAAAGTGCATTTATGTTGTGTAATTTAAAGTGTGCACTTGTTTGATGTGAATGTTTTTAAAGTACGAACAAGAAAATAGACAATTGAACAAGAGAAAAAAAAACATTCTTCAGTATAAAGAAAGAGGCAGAACTTTGCAGACCTAAACTTGTGTCCGTTCTCTTTACTATTACAGGCCATCTCAGCTACAGAATGAGGCCGGTAACACATGCCAAGACCTGTGAACAGCCAAGAACCACCCAACAACACAAATGACACAAACGACCCGCTAGAGGCCCTCATCCAAATCTGCAATGAAATGATCAGACCTGGACCCCCCCAATAACCCATCATTATGACCCTGACAACACATTCCAAAAAGAAGGACTTTCCTCAGACGGCTGTTCATGGTTGCCTCCCCACTAGGGAATCCATCTATAGACCGCACAAGGTACGGACAGAGAACTGCCCTGAAGGAGGCACTCGCGCTGAACACACCCACCAACTGTTTGTGAGTGCTCCGTGGCAATGTGGGTCTGTGCCCTGTTTGCTCCCTCTGTCTTCTAGCCTCCAGCGTCCAGCCTTGCTGCCGCATCGCTCCTCCTCCAATACCAGCCCAGGCCGATGGACATACCCTCCACCACCCCCACCCCTTCCTCCCTCTCCATTCCTTTCCCCCTTCCTTTCTACCTCTACAACTATCCCTTTCACTGAACCAGACCAGCACCAATAACCATTCATCACCACACCAGAAGAGGCATGGAGGATGGACCAAATATCTAGACCAACGCCGGAGCGAGCAGGCCAGAGTTGAGTACCATAACTGACCTCCGGGTCTTGGTCTTCCAGGTGCGTCTGCTCTCTCCTAAAGTTGTCCTTCCTCCCCTCTGAAGATCCAACACCAGTTCCAGCACCAGACGCAGATCCAGTTCCAGTACCAGATTTAGACACAGCACCAGAAATCCGGAAGAGATGGGGAGGAGGGACTAAACACTAGACCTTCACCCGGAGCAGGGTACCACAGGCGAGTGCCATCACTGACCCTTGGGTCTAGGGCTCCCTTGTGTGCCTGATTGCTCCTCAGGTTGTCCTTCTTCCCCTCTGCAGATCCAGCACCAATCCAGATCCCGTTTGCCAGCACCAGACCACCAGATGAGGCGCAGAGGAGGGACCAGCACCAACCCCTGTCCTCCAGTCCTGGTCCCAGCACGACTTCCAGTCTCGGCCCCTACAGCAGTACCAACCAAGGTTTTGCAGGTCCCAGCCACAACACCAGCACCAACCCTGGACACTGCACCGACCAACTACAACTGCCACCTCCATACAGCAACTGCCAGCCCCTGCCCCTTCCTCTTCCCCAACACAGACACAAATACACCGTCAACCACTCCACCAGACCAACCAAGTAAGGAAGACTCCAAACCAGAACACTCTAGACCCACTCTTCAAAGAAACTGTCAAGTGAAAACAAATTGTGGAAGGACTGACTGACTAACTAATTGACGGACTGATTATTGTTACCTTTTTTTTGGTTGAATGCGTTACTTTTTTATTTTTATTTGATTAGCCTAAGTTGGATTAATTTCTTATTGTTTGAATTCTGTATTATTTCGAATCTTAACTAAACTGATAGAACATTTTAACTTTTGGAAAAACCAAATAAAATTACCTTTAAAGTAATCAGAGCCAGTTTGGAAGCTTTTGTTTTGGAAGTGCATTCATAAATATGCTGGGATATACAAATACCAAGCAGCCAACGGGCTTGCACTACTCCCATGTAATTACAGTAATATACTAACATGATTATAGTAGTATTTACTTTATGACAGTATAGTAGGCCAATTTTACAGTATTGTACTGTGTCATGCTTTGCATTTTCCAGGAACTTGCTGGAAGCTGGTGGTGAATTATTATAAATATTACAGTAACATAATTTGCACTAGCCAGAGATGGGCAAAGATACATTCAAAAGGTATCTTGTTACAAATACAAGACATGTTGGAGACCAATGTATCCTTAACTACAACAACATTCCCAGTAAAGTTTACAGAAACATTTTCTTTGCTATGACTGTTATGTTTGTTTTTACATTACATTTGAGTCATTTAGCAGACGCTCTTATCCATACATTATTATTATTTTTTATTTTTTTCATACTGGCCCCCCATGGGAATCGAACCCACAACCCTGGCGTTGCAAACACCATGCTCTACCAACCGAGTTACATCCCTGCCGGCCATTCCCTCCCCTACCCTGGGCCAATTGTGCGCCGCCCCATGGGTCTCCCGGTCGCGGCCGGCTACGACAGAGCCTGGATTCGAACCAGGATCTCTAGTGGCACAGCTAGCACTGCGATGCAGTGCCTTAGACCACTGCGCCACTCGGGAGAACAGTCCTTTTATCAACCTTAGATGAATGCACTGACTAAGTCGCTCTGGACAAGAGTGTCTGCTAAATGACCAAAATGTAAATGTTAAAAATGAACATTTCAAAATCAAATCAAATCAAATTTTGCCACATGCGCCGAATACAACAGTGAAATGCTTACTTACAAGCCCTTAACCAACAATGCAGTTTTAAGAAAAAAAAGTGTTAAGTAAAAAATAGATAAGTAAAAAACAAAAATAATAAATAATTAAAGAGCAGCAGTAAAATAAAATAACAGTAGGGAGGCTATATACAGGGGCACCAGTTAGTCGAGGTAATTTAGGTAATATGTACAGTGCCTTGCAAAAGTATTCATCCCCCTTGCCGTTTTTCCTACTTGGATCTGAGGACCCATGCCAAATCTTTTCAGTCTCCTGAGGGGGAATCGGCTTTGTCGTACCCTCTTCATGACTGTTGGTGTGTTTGTTGGTGATGTGGACACCAAGGAACTTGAAGCTCTCAAGCTGTTCCACTACAGCCCCGTCGATGAGATTGGGGGCGTGCTCAGTCCTCTTTTTTTCCTGTAGTCCACAATCATCTCCTTTGTCGTGATCTTCCTGTCTGGGTTGGCGCCCCCCCCTTGGTTTGTGCTGTGGTGGAGACCTCTGTGGGCTATACTCGGCCTTGTCTCAGGATTGTAAGTTGGTGGTTGGGGATATCCCTCTAGTGGTGCGGGGGCTGTGCTTTGGCGGAGTGGGTGGGGTTATATCCTTCCTGTTTGGCCCTGTCCGGGGGTTTCTTCGGATGGGGCCACAGTGTCTCCGGACCGCTCCTGTCTCAGCCTCCAGTATTTATGCTGCAGTAGTTTATGTGTCGGGGGCTGGGGTTAGTTGGTTATACCTGGAGTACTTCTCCTGTCTTATCCAGTGTCCTGTGTGAATTTAAGTATGCTCTCTCTAATTCTCTCGTTCTCTCTTTCTCTCTGAGAACCTGAGCCCTAGGACCATACGTCAGGACTACCGGGCATGATGACACCTTGCTGTCCCCAGTCCGCCTGGCCTTGCTGCTATTCCAGTTTCAACTGTTCTGCCTGCGGCTACGAAACCCCTACCTGTCCCAGACCTGCTGTTTTCAACTCTTAATGATCGGCTATGAAAAGCCAACTGAGAGACCTGAGCCCTAGGACCATACGTCGGGACTACCGGCCGTGGTGACTCCTTGCTGTCCCCAGTCCGCCTGGCCTTGCTGCTATTCCAGTTTCAACTGTTCTGCCTGCGGTTATGGAACCCCCTACCTGTCCCAGACCTGCTGTTTTCAACTCTTAATGATCGGCTATGAAAAGCCAACTGAGATTTATTCCTGATTATTATTTGACCATGCTTGTCACTTATGAACATTTTTGAACATCTTGGCATGGTTCTGTTATAATCTCCACCCGGCACAGCCAGAAGAGGACTGGCCACCCCTCATAGCCTGGTTCCTCTCTAGGTTTCTTCCTAGGTTTTCGCCTTTCTAGGGAGTTTTTCCTAGCCACCGTGCTTCTACACCTGCATTACTAGCTGTTTGGGGTTTTAGGCTGGGTTTCTGTACAGCACTTCGAGATATTAGCTGATGTAAGAAGGGCTATATAAAATAAAATTGATTGATTGATTGATTGTCTTGATCACGATGAGGGAGAGGTTGTTATCCTGGCACCACATGGCCAGGTCTCTGACCTCCTCCTTATAGGCTGTCTCATCGTTGTTGGTGATCAGGCCTACCACTGTTGTGTTGTCTGCAAACTTAATGATGGTGTTGGAGTTGTGCCTGGCATGCAGTCATGGGTGAATAGGGAGTACAGGACGGGACTGAGCACGCACACCTGAGGGGCCCCCGTGTTGAGGATCAGCGTGGCAGATGTGTTGTTACCTACCCTTACCACCTGGGAGCGGCCCATCAGGAAGTCCAGGATCCAGTTGCAGAGGGAAGTGTTTAGTCCCAGGGTCCTTAGCTTAGTGATGAGCTTTGAGGGCACTATGGTGTTGAACGCTGAGCTGTAGTCAATGAATAGCATTCTCACGTAGGTGTTCCTCTTGTCCAGGTAAGAAAGGGCAGTGTGGAGTGCAATAGAGATTGCATCATCCGTGGATCTGTTGGGGCAGTATGCAAATTGGAGTGGGTCTAGGGTTTCTGGGATAGTGGTGTTGATGTGAGCCATGACCAACCTTCCAAAGTACTTCATGGCTACAGACATGAGTGCTACGGGTCGGTAGTCATTTATGCAGGTTACACAGGGACAATGGTGGTCTGCTTGAAACATGTTGGTATTACAGACTCAGTCAGGGACATGTTGAAAATGTCAGTGAAGACACTTGCCAGTTGGTCAGCGCATGCTCGGAGTACACGTCCTGGTAATTTGTCTGGCCCTGTGGCCTTGTGAATGTTGACCTGCTTAAAAGTCTTACATCGGCTACGGAGAGCGTGATCACATAGTCATCCGGAACAGCTGATGCTCTGATGCCTGCTTCAGTATTGCTTGCCTCGAAGCGAGCATAGAAGTGATTTAGCTCGTCTTGTAGAGGGAAACGTATTCTGACAAGCAGTCAATGCACAACCATTCTTAATGCAATCGCGGTAAAACACATTTGAAAGCAGTTTTAGCTAATTAATTTTGAAAGCACACTGCAAAAAAATAATTTGTACAGTAAATGGTTGCAAAGCACACATCGTGGTATTATTCTAATTCTAATGAGCTCCACCCTCAAACTAGTTGTATTTTGATCAAATTTGGCCTTGTTTGGGGGCGTAGACTATTAGAATAATAACAAGCGGTTCATTTGACCATTTACATTTTGGTCATTTAGTATGCTCTTATCCAGAGCGATTTACAGTCGGTGTATCTAAGGTAAACAAGAATATAACACAGTCATAGCAAGTAAAAAGATTATGTTACCGTTACTGAGAATGGTGTAGTTAAGTGGCCTACTTGCAAGTATACATAAAGTATATATCAGTTGAGGCTGCTGAGGGGAGAGCGGCTCATAATAATGGCTGGAACATAACTGTCACGCCCTGGCTCTGGGGACTCTTAAATGTTGAGCCAGGGTGTGTAGGTTCTATGTTGAGTTTTCTATGTTTTTTGTTCTAGATCGTTTAGTTCTCTGTTGGCCAGGGTGGTTCCCAATCAGAGGCAGCTGTAGCTCGTTGTCTCTGATTGGGGACCATACTTAGGCAGCCTGTTGGCACCAGTTCGTTTGTGGGATCTTGTTCCGTAAAGTTTTGTGTTGTGTAACCCAGGACTTCACGTTTCATTTGTTTGTTGTTTTGGTTTGTGTTCAGTACTAATAAAAATGTACGCTTATCACGCTGCGCCTTGGTCCGTCTCATCAGTCAACGAGCGTGACAGAAGATCCCACCAAAAGAGGACCAAGCAGCGTGTCCAGGAACAGACAGCCTGGACTTGGGAGGAGATCCTGGACGGGAAGGGATCCTGGACTTGGGAGGAGATTCAGGCCGGAATGGATCGCCGTCCTTGGGAGGAGACTGTGGAGGTGCGCTACAGAGAAGAGCAGCGGCAACGCAGAGGGTACCGGCCGAGGAGGAAGCCCGAGAGACAGCCCCAAGAAAACAATTTTTGGGGGCTAAAAGGGTGGTTGGTGGAGCCTAGGGTTAGAGCAGAGCCAACTCCCCGTACTCAGGCTAGGAAGCGTGTGACTGGGCAGGCTCCGTGTTATGCGGAGCCACGTACTGTGCCGCGAGTGTTCCGGCACAGTCATGTACGTCCTGTGCTAGCACCACGCACGTGTCGTGCAAAGGTGGGCATGCAGCCAGGACGGAGTGTGCCGGCTCAACACTTGTGGTCTCCAGTACGCCTCCTCGGTCCCGTATATCCTGCGCCAGTGCCACGTGCTGTAGCGCCAGTACGAGTGCACAGCCCCGTACGTCCTGTGCTGATGCCTCACACATATTGTGTGGAAATAGGCATTCAGCCAGGACGGGTTGTGTCAGCTCTCCGCTCCAGACCTCCAGTCCGCCTCCACAGTCCGGCCCGGCCCGTTCCGGCTCCCCGCACCAAGCCAGTGGTGCGTGTTCCCAGTCCGGCCTGTTCCTGTCCCTCGCACCAAGTCAGTGGTGCGCGTCGCCAGCCCGGTCCGGCCTGTTCCTGTCCCTCGCACCAATCCAGTGGTGCGCGTCGCCAGCCCGGTCCGGCCTGTTCCTGTCCCTCGCACCAAGCCAGTGGTGCGCGTCGTCAGCCCGGTCGGGCCCGTTCCTGCTCCCCGCACCAAGCCAGTGGTGCACGTCGTCAGCCCGGTCCGGCCTGTTCCTGTCCCTCGCACCAAGCCAGTGGTGCGCGTCGTCAGCCCGGTCCGGCCCGTTCCTGCTCCCGCACCAAGCCAGTGGTGCGCGTCGTCAGCCCGGTCCGGCCCGTTCCTGCTCGCCGCACCAAGCCAGTGGAGCGGCGTCGTCAGTCGGTCCGGCGGTTCCTGCTCCCGCACCAAGCCAGTGGTGCGCGTCGTCAGCCCGGTCCGGCCCGTTCCTGCTCCCCGCACCAAGCCAGTGGTGCGCGTCTTCAGCCCGGTCCGGCCTGTTCCTGTCCCTCGCACCAAGCCAGTGGTGCGCGTCGTCAGCCGGTACGGCCCGTTCCAGCTCCCGCACCAAGCCAGTGGTGCGCGTCGTCAGCCGGTCCGGCCCGTTCCTGCTCCCCGCACCAAGCCAGTGGTGCGCGTCGTCAGCCGGTCCGGCGGTTCCTGCTCCCCGCACCAAGCCAGTGGTGCGGCGTCGTCAGCCCGGTCCGGCCCGTTC
The DNA here is from genome assembly GCF_020615455.1 of Coregonus clupeaformis. Classification (NCBI taxonomy): domain Eukaryota; kingdom Metazoa; phylum Chordata; class Actinopteri; order Salmoniformes; family Salmonidae; genus Coregonus; species Coregonus clupeaformis. Next base: position 897,947 of record NW_025533525.1, on the reverse strand, counting down.
CTGCTCCCGCACACAAGCCAGTGGTGCGTGTGTCCCAGTCCGGCACGGCCCGTGCCTGTTCCACCGGTGCCTGGTCCGGCACCGGTCAGCTGCTCCACTCCGGAGCCAGAGCAATCCGCTCCACCGGGTCCGGTCCAACTCCAGTCAGCGGATCCACTCCGGAGCCAGAGCAATCCGCTCCACCAGTGTCCAGTCCAGCTCCGGCCAGCGGGACCAGACCAGGGGCGCAACGGGGAGGTGGAGAGAGGGTGGTGGTCACGCCCGGAGCCGGATCCGCCTCCGAGGCGGAATGCCCACCCGGCCCCTACCCTCTTGTGTTTGTGTGGCGCGGTCGCAGTCCGCGCCTTTGGGGGGGAGGTACTGTCACGCCCTGGCTCTGGGGACTCTTAAATGTTGAGCCAGGGTGTGTAGGTTCTATGTTTAGTTTTCTATGTTTTTTGTTCTAGATCGTTTAGTTCTATGTTGGCCAGGGTGGTTCCCAATCAGAGGCAGCTGTAGCTCGTTGTCTCTGATTGGGGACCATACTTAGGCAGCCTGTTGGCACCAATTAGTTTGTGGGATCTTGTTCCGTAAAGGTTTGTGTTGTGTAACCCAGGACTTCACGTTTCGTTTGTTTGTTGTTTTGGTTCGTGTTCAGTACTAATAAAAATGTACGCTTATCACGCTGCGCCTTGGTCCGTCTCATCAGTCAACGAGCGTGACAATAACAAATGGAACAGCATCAAATCATGTGTTTTATGTATTTGATACCGTTCTGCTCCAGCCATTACCACGAGCCCGTCCTCCAACAATTAAGGTGCCACCAACCTCCAGTGATATATATTTGTATTAGAAAATACAAAATACATGTATTATAATTAGACTGTTACAAAATAGGCAACATGAATTGTAGTTCAATCCAGTGAAATACAAAGTACAGTAGGTACTGAACGTGTTTATATACATATATCAAGTACATGTAACAGAAACACTACCCATTGTTGGTACTAACTACTTGCACTGTACAGCTGCAACAGTTTACTAAGCACTGTTCTTCCAGTAATGCACTTTAAATTATAGAAATACAGCATGTTGCTGTAGTCAGGTCTTCCAGTAATATACTGTACATTTGTGTTACACCTAAAAGTCCTGTAAATCTACAGTAATTTACTGGCTTCTGTACTGCCAGTAATTTACTGTAAATTGACAGTAACCTACTGGCTACTGTGCTGCCAATAAAACATGTTTTGCGGTGTGCTTTCAAAATACACTTGCTAAAACTGCTTTCAAAAGTGTTTTACCGCGATTGCATTAAGAATGGCTGTTCATTGACTGCTTGTCAGAATACGTTTCCCTCCTATGGCTCTCGCAACTTGAATGCGCCTCGAGAATAATATTTATCTCGCATAGAACACACAACAGCAAGCCAACTAGGTAAACAGGTAAACTATTTTACTATGGGGTTGTCTGTTTTTATTTTAATAACAACATTACATGGCAAAAATAGTAGCACTAGATCGTTACATCCTGAGTGATAAAGTATAGGCTTTGAATAACTTTGCCAGCAGCTACAGCAGGCTACACACAGCTGCTGCAGTGCACATTATAGACTATTTAATTATCTTCATCTGAACATCGGAGTGTCATCAACAATCATGCATGTCAGTTCAGTGCACACAGCGTAACAGAGAAAATAAAAAATATTTGGGAATATACATGGAGTGGACAAAACATTAGGAACACCTTCCTAATATTGAGTTGCAACCCATTTTGCCTTCAGAACAGCCTCAACTCATCGGGGCATGGACTACAAGGTTTCGAATGCGTTCCACAGGAAGGCTGGCTCATGTTGACTCCCATGCCTCCCACATTTGTGTCAATGTTTTTATTGGACAAGGGAAACTGTTGAGTGTGAAAAACCCAGCAACGTTGCAGTTCTTGACATACTCAAACCGGTGCGCCTGGCACCTACTACCATACCCCGTTCAAAGGCACTTATATATTTTGCCTTGCCCATTCACCCTCTAAATAGCACACATACACAATCCATGTCTCAATTGTCTCAAGGCTTAAAAATCCTTCTTTAACCTGTCTCCTCCCCTTCATATACACTGATTGAAGTGGATTTAATAAGTGACATCAATAGACCTGGTCAGTCTATGTCATGGAAAGAGCAGGTGTTCCTAATGTTTTGAACACTCCGTGTGTTTGCTATTATTTAGGCTATTTCATTTCCATGATCATTGCAGAAAATGATTTCATATTTCACATTTTCTGACTGATGGTTTCATACTCGCAAAATAGCTTATATATGCCAACAACAATTAAGTTAGGATAGGCTACCATTTGTCCCATCTCTCATTTAATTTGGACACACTTCACAGTAGTAAATACTGTAGGTAAGCTATTTCAAGTATTGCACAAAATACTAATCTACTTGCCTGCTTGCAATGCAATACTTCAACCACTAGAAATGTGCATACGCATGGTCTAAAGTTTGCGGGAAGGTGAGCACATTTTCACTTCTTCAAGTTCCGTTTTTATAAATCCCTACTTTTGCGGGAAACTTGCGTACGCATGGTTTGGTGTGTATTTAGTAGGTATCTAAATGAGGCCCCTGGTCTTTGGTTCATTTCTTAAAGCAGACACACTCTATTGAAAGAGAGCTTCTTCCCAGTTTCAGGTCTTCCTAAAGACTCAGATGTGGCATTTCAGATTGCAGATGAAATAATTGAGGATAGTTGAAATATGTATTTGAACTCATTTTGACACCTTTTAGGGGTGAGATGAGCAGGCACAATAGGATCAACAGTTTGAACTTTTCAAAACATTGACTATGCTCATCTTTGACAACTTACCTTCAGAACAAAGTACATTTTCACCATTTGTGAGTGGCACAGTCATCATACCAAATTCCCACAGAATTGTGCCATTTTCTGCTGCTCCAGGATATTTTGTGGATGATGTGTGCCACCAGTCTCTGTAGGCAGATCTCCCTCCATCAGCCCACTCCCAGTCATCATACAGCAGGCCGATCCAGTAAGGAGTAGTGCTGTTCATCCCTTTGTTCTCCACTTCCTCCTTCTGTACATCATTCATGATGCTGACCAGGTCAGTGTATTTATTCCTGCAGTACGTCTGAGCCTCATACCAGGTCATGTTCTGTTCAATCAGCTTGTGTCTAAGGGAGGAATCATGGACCCCTAAACACACACACGCCCGCGCGCGCACGCATGCACACACACACACAGAATAGATCGATTTTATTATTGATATTAATTTTTGCAATGTGTCTCCAAAGACATAATATTCATATGCAACTTAGTTTGATATAAATATCATAATATTTAGATACAAAATACAGGAAATGTTTTAGTGTATTGAATGTTTTACCTTTTTTGTAACACATGAAGTATTTATTCTCTGTACAATTATACCATATTGTATTGTTTTTGATTATTGAAAAACACATTGGCTCTGTGTGCGGGCTTGGAAGTGGTAACCATGGAATGAAATTAACAGGGTCTCCATTGGACCACTTCAGACTGTGCTCTTTGCGACTGAGACCTATCCAGGCTCTTCTGATGCCATTAGATGTCAATAACAGTTTCAGCTGCTCAGCTTCCTCCTGATTGTACACAGTGACTAGATCAGTATAGTTCGTCCGGCAGCATGTCAGTGCTTCTCTCCATCCGGCATTTGTCATATTGAGATGAAACTGTCTGAGACGGCTATGAACGGCTGTGCAGCAGACACCTGAGGACAGAAAGTATGTTAGCATATGGCCAACAAATGAAGTAAAGAGAGGTTAGTTTAATGCTTTGTGATATTGTGTTTATGTAGTGGATATGAGTCAGTAATGGTCACGTGATGAGGTAACCCCGCCTGCGAACGTCAAAACCAGTGTCTGCCCATAGCACAATAGGGGAATTTCCTATCGGTCTAACGGTCTAAGACGTTGGTTTCTGGAGACCCGGGTTCAGATCACGCCTGTTACAATGGTGCCTAACGTGGGGCGGTCTCATGGGGGAGGAGGTCAAAGGGGTGTGACTGTAGCGGACATGAGTCGTGATGAGGTAACTCCACCTGCAGACTTCAATTTCCTATTGGTCTAAGATGTTGGTTGCTCCCGTGGGAGACCAGGTTGCTATCTCACGTGTTACTAATGTTGTGGGCAATGGGCATCACTGGACTGTCAATAGGGTTTTGTTATTTCTTAAGATGTTTTAATGTCAAATACTCCAGATAGGTGCAGTGAAATGTGTTGTTTTTACAGGATCAGCCATAGTAGTACAGCACCCCTGGAGCAAATTAGGGTTAAGTGCCTTGCTCAATGGCACATCAACAGATTTTTCACCTTGTCAGCTCTGGTATTTTAACCAGCTACCTTTTGGTTATTGGCCCAGCACTCTAACCACTAGGCCACCTGCCACCCAAACATATGATTTAGATCTGGGAAAGCAGGTATATGAATAATCTGTGACTATAATGGTTAAATTACTTAATTTAAGTGACAGGCTCTGGTGCCTGAGGACTGGAGTTTCCCATTCCTGTGTTAGATAGTTTGAGTCCTTACCTGCACAGAGTAGGAGTAGGAGATGGGTGATCTCCATGGTGTCAGGAGAGGTGATAGGATGGTGACCTGTGTGAGTATATGGAATTGTCAGATTTCATAACACTTTGACTGTATTATGAGTACCTTCATAGTAGCAAGAGTTGCACTGTATGATTGATCATAAATGGTCAGGACTGCAAACAACAGGTAGCCAAGACCAAGCAATCTACAACAGGTAGACACTTGTTCTGCATGCGTGCATGACCATGTCTCACAGACAGTCAAACCAAATCCTCAACCATGTCATACCACAGGGATGAATAAAATTTTTCTCAACTAGCTCTCACAGTCTCACATCAGAATTAGACGTTAACCCATGTTTCTCAAATGTCAAACTTCTAACTTGTTGCAAACGTCAAATGTATAAGTGTTTAAGGTAAATAAATACATTTAGGCATCAACTCTACATTTTTAAGGTTAGGGTTAACTTTAGGCATTAACTCCAAAATCTTAAGGTTAGGCAATAACTCCAAATGGTTAACATAAGGCTTAAGGTTTGGGATAGGCTTAAAACAAAAATCTCAAAAACAACTTTCTATTGCTGGATTCAAACTTGCAACCTTTGGAATCAGAGGCAGATGCTTGAGGCAGATGCTTACGACAGATTTGGAATCAGAGGCAGATGCTTACGATAGATTTAGAATCAGAGGCAGACATTCTCAGACATGGATGGATCTCAAATACTTACGAGTGACCTGGCTGACTTTTCTACATTTGCTTAAATTTGAATGTTTTCCAAATATGTTGCATATGAGTATGTTTTTTGGGGAGGATTTTTAATCAAATGTGCCATGTTTGATATGAAAATAAGATGAAAAAAAAACATATTTAAACACAAACTGAGCCTTCGTGAAACAGAAAGATAGCATTAGAACTTTTTGAATCAAATACACGGTGCTTACTACACAAAACGGTACAATTTACCCAACATGTAAATGTGTCAAAAATGCTGTCTTACCTGCTGTATTTTCTAAGAATAACTGGGTCTGCACTTGTAGAGTAGGACTGGATCTGCTCTGTGTAGTATGAGGGGGTCTGATCCTTCAGACTGAAGAGGTCTAGTAAGAATCAAGGTATAAATACAGTTGAATTATTATTCTAAGCCACGCTCTGTCTAACTGTGTGCATATGCAAAACACAAAAGGTGGCCTAGTGCAATAAAACACATAGGGGCCGATTCAGAATTGTCACGCTCGTCGTAGGGAATAGACCAAGGCGCAGCGTGATGAACGAACATGTTTAACTTTATTATCTTTAGTGATAATAGACAACAATAAACAAAACAAGAAACGACTCGTGAAGTCCACGGTAACAATGACCAACACGGAACAAGAACCCACAAACACAAAGGGAAAATAGACAGTATAAATATGGCTCCCAATCAGAGACAACCAACGACAGCTGACACTCGTTGCCTCTGATTGGGAGTCACTCTAGCCAACATAGAAATAAACACAACTAGAACTACCAACATAGAAATCTAACACATAGAATGAACACACCCTGGCTCAACATATAGAGTCCCAGAGCCAGGGTGTGACAGTACCCCCCCCTAAAGGCGCGGACTGCGACCGCGCCTCAACTAGAGCAAAACAGGGGAGGGCTGGGCGGGCATACCTCCTCGGCGGCGGATCTGGCTCCGGCCTTGACCACCACCCTCCAATAAACCCCCCATAGCGCCCCTGGTCCAGTCTGGCCCCGCTGGCTGGAGCTGAACTGGACGTAGCAGGAGCGGTTAGCTTCAGCTCCGTAGTGGAGCAGTTGACCGGTACCTTCCCAGGCACCGGTGGCCCAGGCACGGGTTGTGCTGGACTGACGACGCGCACCCGGGCTTAGTGCGTGGAGGTGGAACGGGCCTTACCAGGCTGACGACCGCGCACCCCCTGGCCTGGTGCGTGGAGGAGAAACGGGCCTTACCAGGCTGACGACTCGCACCCCTGGCTTGGTGCGTGGAGGAGGAACGGGCCTTACCAGGCTGACGACTCGCACCCCTGGCTTGGTGCGTGGAGGAGGGACGGGCCTTACCAGGCTGACGACTCGCACCCCTGGCTTGGTGCGTGGAGGAGGAACGGGCCTTACCAGGCTGACGTCTCGCACCCCTGGCTTAGTGCGAGTGGCAGGAACAGGCCGGCCGGGCTGGCGACGCGCACCGTAGACTTGGTGCGAGTGGCAGGAACAGGCCGGGCCGGGCTGGCGACGCGCACCGTATACTTGGTGCGAGTGGCAGGAACAGGCCGGGCCGGGCTGGCGACGCGCACCGTAGACTTGGTGCGAGTGGCAGGAACAGGCCGGGCCGGGCTGGCGACGCGCACCGTAGACTTGGTGCGAGTGGCAGGAACAGGCCGGGCCTGGCTGGCGACGCACACCGTATACTTGGTGCGAGTGGCAGGAACAGGCCGGGCCGGGCTGGCGGCGCGCACCGTAGACTTGGTGCGAGTGGCAGGAACAGGCCGGGCCGGGCTGGCGACGCGCACCGTAGACTTGGTGCGTGGAGCAGGGACAGGCCGGGCCGGGCTGGCGACGCACACCGTATGCTTGGTGCGTGGAGCAGGGACAGGCCGGACTGGGCTGGCGACGCACACCGTAGGCTTGGTGCGTGGAGCAGGAACAGGCCGGACTGGGCTGACGACGCACCCCGTAGGCTTGGTGCGTGGAGCAGGGACAGGCCGGACTGGGCTGGCGACGCACACCGTAGGCTTGGTGCGTGGAGCAGGGACAGGCCGGACCGGGCTGGCGACGCATATCGTAGGCTTGGTGCGAGGAGCAGGGACAGGCCGGACCGGGCTGGCGACGCGCACCGTACACTTGGAGCGAGGGGCCGGAACAGGCCGGACCGTACTGGGGACACACACCACTGGCTCTACCTCGGGATCTGGAACGGGCCGGACCGGACTGGTAACACACCCCAGTACCTCTCGCCGTGCCTCTACACCTTCCTTCCCTGCTTTGACCAGTGGCCCCCGTAACCTGGTGGCCTTCTGAATCCGCCCCTTTTCTGCCTCCGTCAGCCCCGTCGTCCATGCCGTGTGCCCCCCCCTAAATATTTTCTGGGGTTGCCTCTCGCCTGTCCGACGTTGACACTGCTGACGCCGCTGCTCCTCTTTCGCCAGGGCCTTTCCCGGCGCTTCCTCCCATGTCCAGTCCAAGTTCTGCCCCGGGACACGCTGCTTGGTCCTTACTTGGTGGGTTCTTCTGTCACGCTCGTCGTAGGGAATAGACCAAGGCGCAGCGTGATGAACGAACATGTTTAACTTTATTATCTTTAGTGATAATAGACAACAATAAACAAAACAAGAAACGACTCGTGAAGTCCACGGTAACAATGACCAACATGGAACAAGAACCCACAAACACAAAGGGAAAATAGACAGTATAAATATGGCTCCCAATCAGAGACAACCAACGACAGCTGACACTCGTTGCCTCTGATTGGGAGTCACTCTAGCCAACATAGAAATAAACACAACTAGAACTACCAACATAGAAATCTAACACATAGAATGAACACACCCTGGCTCAACATATAGAGTCCCAGAGCCAGGGTGTGACAAGAATTAGGAATTGACACATTTCCTAAGCATGCCTCTTTTCTAAGCATGCATTTCCTGTGCATTTCTCAGTATTTTGTATTCAGACTTACCTTATTCAGTTGTGTAATGGGCTTTGCAGGCATGGTTCCCTTGCATGCACTGAATAAATGTAATTAAACCGCTGAAAACCCCCACACCCCCACACTTGTTGGCCAGCAAGTTCTCGTGGACTTTTCAGTAAATGTCTCTTAAGCTATCCCTTTAAATACGATGTACCTTTAATTAGAATTGTGTTGACAGACTAAATTACATTGAGAAAACGGTTTCAGAAAATAGGGATCAATGAAAGAATGCCATCTATGCATCTTCTCCATTTCTGCACCAACTGGTAGATAAATAAATAAAGATCAGCGTTTTCAGGTTATTGTAAATGGGATATGATGTTGATATGAGTCAAAAACATAATACTTCAGTACCTGGAATAATAACGGGATATTGGTGGTCATTGTGAACAGTGTTTAACCTGCTACATGTGGTCTGAGTTCCATAATGATTCAAATAGGCTACATGTCCCAAATTATTGCACAATGTTAGCCTAATATGATCCACTAATGCTAGCAACCCTCAGGAACAACTTACACGGAAGTGACAGAGGAGAGAAAGGTAAACAGAATGGAATGGAATGGAATGATGCAAAATGTAAGATACAAATTGAAGAAAACTAACATTAAAGTGACAGTTATAAGTGTCTGTGGGTATTACTGACGGTGTCTCCCGATAGTGGCTGATATTGTAAATAAATAAATAAATTGTTCAATATAATGGAGAAAAGCCTGGGCATAAGCTATAATTAAAACATTCTAAAGCGCATACATCAACTCAGCATGTTCAACTGCTATGTGTATTTACAATCCTCTTCTCCAAACAGATTGCTCATTTACCTAGCCCTTATAAATAGGTCTTATCCATTTATAAATTACAGTATGTGGAAAATGCTGTTATTTCTACCGGAAGAAAGAAACATGCTTTTCCACTTGGAACCGGCAGGTTTCCTCGACCTTATTAATGGTTTCCTCACACATAAAGGTGGTGGAATTATGAGGGAATTAAGTCAAGGTCAGATTATGGCTTATCTGTAGACACACCTCTGCCACACCTTCATTTCTTAGATCTCAGTACAGAAATCTGGCAAAACGCAGCATCATACGTACAACCTGGAATTAAAATGGATTTCTGGAGGGTTTGTATCATTTGATTTACACAACATGCCTACCACTTTGAAGATGCAAAATGTTTTATTGTGAAACAAACAAGAAATAAGACAGAATAACAGAAAACTTGAGCGTGCATAACTATTCACCCCCCCAAAGTCAATACTTTGTAGAGCCACCTTTTGCAGCAATTACAGCTGCAAGTCTCTTGGGGTATGTCTCTATAAGCTTGGCACATCTAACCACTGGGATTTTTGCCCCTTCTTCAAGGCAAAACTGCTCCAGCTCCTTCAAGTTGGATGGGTTCCGCTGGTGTACAGCAATCTTTAAGTCATACCACAGATTCTCAATTGGATTGAGGTCTGGGCTTTGACTAGGCCACTCCAAGACATTTAAATGTTTCCCCTTAAACCACTCAAGTGTTGTTTTAGCAGTATGCTTAGGGTCATTGTCCTGCTGGAAGGTGAACCTCCGTCCCAGTCTGAAATCTCTGGAAGACTGAAACAGGTTTCCCTCAAGAATTTCCCTGTATTTAGCGCCATCCATCATTCCTTCAATTCTGACCAGTTTCCCAGACCGTGCCAATGAAAAACAGAGAGATTGTGTTCTCAGGGTGATGAGAGGTGTTGGGTTTGCGCCAGACATAGCGTTTTCCTTGATGGCCAAAAAGCTCAATTTTAGTCTCATCTGACCAGAGTACCTTCTTCCATATGTTTGGGGAGTCTCCCACATGCCTTTTGGTGAACACCAAATGTGTTTGCTCATTTTTTCTTTAAGCAATGATAAAGCCCAGCTCTGTGGAGTGTATGGCTTAAAGTGGTCCTATGGACAGACACTCCAATCTCCATTGTGGGGCTTTGCAGCTCTTTCGGGGTTATCTTTGGTCTCTATGTTGCCTCTCTGATTAATGCCCTCCTTGCCTGGTCAGTGAGTTTTGGTGGGCTGCCCTCTCTTGGCAGGATTGTTGTGGTGCCATATTCTTTCCATTTTTCAATAATGAATTTAATGGTGCTCCGTGGGATGTTCAAAGTTTCAGATATTTTTTTAGAACCCAACCCCGATCTGTACTTCTCCACAACTTTGTCCCTGACCTATTTGGAAAGCTCATTGGTCTTCATGGTGCCGCTTGCTTGGTGGTGCCCCTTGCTTAGTGGTGTTGCAGACTCTGGGGCCTTTCAGAACAGGTGTATACAGTGGGAGAAAAAATATTTAGTCAGCCACCAATTGTGCAAGTTCTCCCACTTAAAAAGATGAGAGAGGCCTGTAATTTTCATCATAGGTACACGTCAACTATGACAGACAAAATTAGAAAAAAAAATCCAGAAAATCACATTGTAGGATTTTTAATGAATTTATTTGCAAATTATGGTGGAAAATAAGTATTTGGTCAATAACAAAAGTTTCTCAATACTTTGTTATATACCCTTTGTTGGCAATGACACAGGTGAAACGTTTTCTGTAAGTCTTCACAAGGTTTTCACACACTGTTGCTGGTATTTTGGCCCATTCCTCCATGCAGATCTCCTCTAGAGCAGTGATGTTTTGGGGCTGTCGCTGGGCAACACAGACTTTCAACTCCCCTCCAAAGATTTTCTATGGGGTTGAGATCTGGAGACTGGCTAGGCCACTCCAGGACCTTGAAATGCTTCTTACGAAGCCACTCCTTCGTTGCCCGGGCGGTGTGTTTGGGATCATTGTCATGCTGAAAGACCCAGCCACGTTTCATCTTCAATGCCCTTGCTGATGGAAGGAGGTTTTCACTCAAAATCTCACGATACATGGCCCCATTCATTCTTTCCTTTACACGGATCAGTCGTCCTGGTCCCTTTGCAGAGAAACAGCCCCAAAGCATGATGTTTCCACCCCCATGCTTCACAGTAGGTATGGTGTTCTTTGGATGCAACTCAGCATTCTTTGTCCTCCAAACACGACGAGTTGAGTTTTTACCAAAAAGTTATATTTTGGGTTCATCTGACCATATGACATTCTCCCAATCCTATACAGGTAACGAGTGGAGGACAGAGGAGCCTCTTAAAGAAGAAGTTACAGGTCTGTGAGAGCCAGAAATCTTGCTTGTTTGTAGGTGACCAAATACTTATTTTCCACCATCATTTGCAAATAAATTCATAAAAAATCCTACAATGTGATTTTCTGGATTTATTTTCTCAATTTGTCTGTCATAGTTGATGTGTACCTATGATGAAAATTACAGGCCTCTCTCATCTTTTTAAGTGGGAGAACTTGCACAATTGGTGGCTGACTAAATACTTTTTTACCCCACTGTACTAAGTAATGTTTTGCAGAGGGGTCAAATACTTATTTCCCTCATTAAAATGCAAATCAATTCATAACATTTTTGACATGCGTTTTTCTGGATTTTTGTTGTTGTTATTCTGTCTCTCACTGTTCAAAACCTACCATTAAGATTATAGACTGATCATGTCTTTGTCAGTGGGCAAACGTACAAAATCAGCAGGGGATAATTTTTTCCCTCACTGTAATCTGCAATGATGAACATTTTAACACTTCACTTGAGCCATGTTGTAATTGATACAACCATGTAGTAAATAGACAAATTTGTGTTCAACACACTTGAAAGAGAATTTAGAAGAGGCACGTGTGTGAGGGCAGAACTCCCAGGAAGGCACAGGGCAGGCTGACCCTGAGAGTGATGATGCAAGAACACAGCAAGCTGAGAGGGATAATGTGGCCTGCCAGGCAGATCCACTCATAATGGGGTGATGCCACTTTAGAGGAAAGTAGAAAGACTTAAACTGGCCGCCATGCCATGCTGTCTCAGTTCTGTTCTGCTTTCTGGGACTGCAGGCCTGAAAGCTGTTGATATAACCTCCCACACTGGTGAATGAGGAGGAGAGAGGGGAAAGGAGAGTAGAAAGGAGTGTATCTCTCTGTGGGGTTGCCTTTCCCCTTCAGAGAGTTTGGGGGAACAGGGTGTGTGTGTGCGTACCTTGTATTTGTGCATGCATCTGTGTGTGTGTTCACGCCTGAATATGTGTGTCTGTGCATATGTGTGTGTGACGTGTCCATGCTCGTATGTCTGTGTGTGAGGGTGTGATCCCCCTGATCCAGCTTCAGAGATCACAGTCAGGAAATTGAGTCAAGTATAAAGTATTTGATGAGGCCTGGCCCTAGGGGCACATACTACCCTGCGTGGTCTGGGTCTCAATGTCAAACTAAGGTCTACAGTCAGAAGCCTCCCTCTTCCAACAGCTCACCGCTTTCCCGTTTCTGCATGGATCCAGTGTCTCAGGTCTCACACGGCTGATGTGGTGTGTGTGTTTGTGTGCAAGCATGTGTGCACATGTGTGTGCCCGCCAAAGTGCGAACGTGCATATGTGTGTGTGTGTGTGCGTACCTACATGCGCATTTGTGTATATGCTTGCAAAGGTGTGTTTGAGCGTGCCGTTTGAGTGTTGTTGTGGTGGTGTGTGGACAGTTGAGCAGGAGAGGCAGTTTGCCTATCCATAGACAAACATTGGCAGTAGAAAGGCCTTACTGAAGAACTCAGTGACTTTCAACGTGGCACCGTCACAGGATGCCACCTTTCCAACAAGTCAGTTCATCAAATTTCTGCCCTGCTAGAGTTGCCCCGGTCAACTGTAAGTGCTGTTATTGTGAAGTGGAAATGTCTAGGAGCAACAACGGCTCAGCCGCAAAGTGGTGATGCGCGTAGCGCGTAAAAATCGTCTGTCCTCGGTTGCAACACTCACTACCGAGTTCCGAACTTATTTCCCTCATTAAAATGCAAATCAATTGATAACATTTTTGACATGCATTTTTCTGGATTTCTTTGTTGTTATTCTGTCTGTCACTGTTCAAATAAACCTACCATTAAAATTATAGACTGATCATGTCTTTGTCAGTGGGCAAACGTACAAAATCAGCAGGGGATCAAATACTTTTTTCCCTCACTGTATGTACTGTGTAAAGACTATGTACATTGTACATTACATTGCATGCTGTGAGCTTAAACATTAAAAAAGCATTGACAATATTATTTTAATGAGTGAATACCTGAAAACCAACGATGAATCAAAATGTGACGAATGGTAGAGACAGATAAGGAAATAAAGAAGATGGAAAATATGAAGGCCCGCTTGGACAGACAGTCCTGATCACTCCACTTGTATCCCTCCACCGTTGCCAAAACTAACTATTGCCTGTAATGAAGGTACACATATGTAAATTAACCTAACATCAGAGATTAGTGAGTCATCACTCCAAACTATGATTACCCAATCTTACAGTGGTGTTCTAGTGGAGAATATCATAATTTAATCACCATTTTATATAATCTATAGATTATGGTCTTAAATATTAAAAATATCTGAAATATCACACATTTCTACTCAAAGATTATTGATAACAAGTTATATTGATAATGACAAGGTATATTGTACATAATATTGCATGCTGTAAACCTAAACATTTATTTAAAAAAAATTGCAATATTATTTTCATCAGCAATTATCAAAACCCCCCACATATCAATCACAATGTGAGCAATGGTAAAGACAGTTAATTAAATTAACAGAAGGGAGACTTATATCAATTATTCTTCACAAAGAAAGGTGAGCTGGAAGAGACAGTCCTGATCACTCCACTTCTATTCCTCATCCGCTGCCATGACACCACAATGGTTGGACGGAGGCTGTTCAGGCTGTCTGTCTCGCTCCCAGTTACTCCACCCCACTGGCAGCCCATTGGTCCAGATCCAGAACCCAAAGAGACAGCTCTGTCTCAGACCCACCCACACAGGACCAGTAAAATCAGTCCCATTGAACTTCTGCTTGATTGCTTCCAGGTCTTCTGCTGTCTCAATACACAGCAGTCCATGGTAGTTCTTCTTGCAGTAGTCCAGAGCCTGTTCCCAAGACATAATTTCACTGATGATGGGGATGCGAACTGATCCTGAAAGACATAAATGTGGTATTCAAGATACAGTATTTAACATTTACTTGTTTTAGTACCCATTTAAACTCTCAGGTTTTAGAGGCATAATTTCAGTAATAGTTCAATATCATTATAGCCTGTTGAAACCAGCATGATCACATGATAGCTTGCATTGTGTTTGACTTGACAAGTGAAGTGAAATGAAAAGGGAGTGCAGTGTTCAGTCCTCTTGACCAGGCTACTATCAATATAGAGTAGCAACATTTCGTACATATAAGAAGCAGTTTGACCATGTTCCTCTTTGACAACTTACCTTCAGAGCAGAATGTATATTCTTCATAATCTTCATTTCCCAAAGTGATTATACCTTTTTCAGGCTGGTAAAGAACAGTGTGTATCTGTCCTGCATTAGGATTGTACACCCAGTCTCTGTAGGCAGATCTCCCTCCATCAGCCCACTCCCAGTCATCATACAGCAGGCCGATCCAGTAAGGAGTAGTGCTGTTCATCCCTTTGTTCTTCACTTCCTCCTTCTGTCCAGGTCAGTGTAATTCTTCCTGCAGTACCTCTGAGCCTCATACCAGGTCATGTTCTGTTCAATCAGCAAGGAATCACGAGGCCCAGCACACAGAATGGACAAACATTTTACTCTACTCAACTTAGTTTGATATCAAATAATTATATCTAGATATTATTGAAGAATTATAATAATATGAACTGGATGTTGTTGAGGAGCAACAACATCTAGGAAATCTAATGTTTTTTTTTTGTAGTATGGAATGTTTTACCTTTTTTATAACACATCAAGTATTTCTGCTCTGTACAATTCTCCCATGTTGTATTGTGATTATGGCTGCACACATTGGCTCTGTGTATGGACTTGGAAGTGGTGACCATGAAGTGTCATTAACATAATCTCCATTGGACCACTTCAGACTGTGCTCTTTGCGATTGAGACCTATCCAGGCTTTATAGCTGCTATTAGATGCTGTTAACTGTGTCAGCTGCTGAGAGTCCTCCTGATTGTACAAAGTGACAAGATCAGAATAGTTCTCCCGGCAGAAGTCCTGTGCTTCTGTCCAATTTATCCTGGTGAGGACAAACTATTTGATTAAGTGAAATGTAAACATGCATATAACAAACAAATGAAGGAAGAGAAGTTAGTGTGGTTTGTCATGTTGTGCATACAGTATACTGTATTGTGATTAGGTCAGGTGAATTCTATACCTGCACAGAGTAGGAATAGGAGAGAGGTCATCTCCATGGTGACAGCAGGGTCAGGAGAGACAGAGGAGAAGTGATGGGATGGTGTCCTGTGTGAGAATATGGAGGTGTCACATTTAGGATTTTTGCAGTCATCCCACTTTGGCTTTGAGTTTTTCATTGAATCAGGTACTAGTTGTCATGAGCCCTCTCACTCCACCGGGTTACCACCTTAATTTGTTTCCACTATCTTCCACTCTGCTCACCTCCCTCTCTCTACTCAGCCTAACTAGCTCCACCTGTCCCTGCTCTGCTCGGCTCTAATTACTCTGCCAGCTGCGCTGCATTACCCACTAACCTCTCCCAGTATTTAAGGCCCTGTCTTTCAGCTCTCCGGTGTCAGATCGTCTGCAAAGCTCACACCCGGAACCTGTTTGCTCGCGCTTCTGGCTCACCCTGGTTTTGTGACCCCGGACCTGCCTGTTTTTTGGATACTCTTCTGCCTCAGGAGATCCAGACCTGCTTCTGCCATTACGACTCCTGACTACTCTTCAATCCCGGTAACTCTGACCAGCCTTCTGCCTTGCTACTACGTATTTTGGATTTCCCTTGTACTGTACTGCTGCCTGGTTTCATTCCGCCCTGTTGTGTCTGTGTCTCCCCCCAGGACTTCTGGACCACCCACCACCGGCTTCATAGGACGCATCGCTGCCACTGGGGGGCACAGACCCAGCGCATTGGACGGGATCCCTGTTACCCCTGGAGCCTTCATTCACTCCCTACTTCCCTTTTCCCTTAAGTTTAATAAACTTTCTGGTGTGACGCAATTGTGGTCCTCTGGTCGTCTGTCTGAATCGTGACAGTACGATCTGACCATTATGGACTCAGCGCACACTTTCCCCGACATGGAAACCGATGAGCATGAGCAGCAGTTCCAGCAGCAGCAACAACAACTCGCCATGATCATTCAACTCCTCACCAACCTTACCCCAGCCAGTCTGCCCACCAGCCCAGCCCCCCGAGTTACCTGCCCCGGTCATTGCAGCCGCTGCTCGGGAACCCAAGATTGGAAACCCCGAGCGGTTCAACGGCGATTCAACCCAGGTCCGGCCATTCCTGACTAGCTGCCGACTTCAGTTCTCCTTGCAGCCAAGGACCTTCGCCACGGAGGGGGCTAAAGTTGGGTATGCCATCACTCACCTGACGGGCCGAGCTCGACTCTGGGGAACAGCAGAGTTCGAACGTCAAACCCCCCGCATGTGCAACCTTCGACCTGTTTGCTGAGGAGATGCTGAAGGTGTTTGACCTGGATTCACCCACCGCAGAGGCGTCTCGTGAACTGTTCAGTATTCGACAAGGCAGACGTACAGTCGCAGACCATTCCATCGACTTCCGAACCCTGGCTAGACGAAGTTCTTGGAACACACCATCGTTGGTGGACGCGTTCTTCCATAGTTTGGCTGACTATATCAAGGACGAGTTGGTCTCCCATGAACTGCCTTCCACTCTTGATGAAGCCATCGCACTGACTGTCAGGATCGACAGAAGGATACAGACCCGTCGTCGTGAGAGGGGGCGCCAAGGTCCACCTACTACCGGCATTCGGAGAGATCCGACTGGGCTCCTGTCATCTACTGCCACTCACCCAGGTCAGCTTGATCAGTCTGAGCCTATGGAGATTGGGCGAGCCTCCCTCACTCCTGCAGAGCGCCAGCGCCGCTTCACCTCAAACCTCTGCCTCTATTGTGGAGGTGATGGACATCGTGTGGTAACCTGCCCTTTAAAGGGCCGAAGCTCACCGGGCGTAGGGGAGTCCGGTTGAGTTCAATGACCATCCAGTCCTCCGACCGCAAACCCCTGCTGCAAGTTCACCTCCGCCTCTCTGACTCAACTCACACCCTGGCTGCTCTGGTGGATTCTGGCGCCCGAAGCCAACATAATGGACATCAAGCTGGCACGCCAACTGGGACTGGAGAACCTCCGTTTGACACCTCCTATTCCTGCCCGGGCACTGGACGGACACTTACTCGGATCGGTCACTCATGTCACGGCCCCGGTCTCGATGGGTCTGTCCGGAAACCATCAAGAAACTATCCAGTTTCACCTGCTCCCCTCTCCAGGCCAACCCCTCATCCTGGGTTACCCATGGCTCCGCCCGGCACAACCCTCAGCTCGACTGGGTGACCGGGGTGATCAGGGAGTGGGAGAGGACTGCCACCGAACCTGCCTGCTTGCTGCCGCACTACCCCCTCGGCCAGTACCTACTAACTCCGCTCCTGACCTCTCCAATGTCCCAGAATGCTACCATGGTCTCAGAGAGGTGTTTAACAAAGCAAGAGCCACATCTCTGCCCCCCTCACCGACCGTACGACTGTGCCATCGACCTCCTCCCTGGAACAGCTCCTCCAAGGGGTCGTCTTTATTCGTTGTCTGCTCCTGAAAGAAAGTCCATGGAGGACTACATCAATGGCTCTCTGTCCGCAGGATTAATCCGTTCATCTTCATCTCCTGCTGGTGCTGGCTTCTTCTTTGTGGGGAAGAAGGACGGATCTCTTCGCCCCTGCATCGACTACAGGGGACTCAACGACATCACAGTGAAAAACCGTTACCCTCTGCCTCTGCTCACCTCTGCTTTTGAGTTGCTCCAGGGAGCCACTGTTTTTACCAAGTTGGATCTCAGAAACGCTTACCACCTAGTGCGGATCCGGGAGGGAGATGAATGGAAAACCGCATTCAATACACCAACAGGCCACTACGAGTATCTGGTTATGCCTTTTGGCCTCACCAATGCTCCTGCTGTGTTCCAGGCTCTAGTGAATGATGTACTGCGGGACATGTTAAACAAGTTTGTCTTCGTTTACCTGGATGACATCTTAATTTACTCCAGAAACCTGTCTGAACACACCCGCCATGTCCAGCAAGTCCTTCATCGTCTTCTGGAGAATTCCCTCTACGCCAAGGCAGAGAAATGTGAGTTTCACGTCAAGACAGTGGCCTTCCTGGGGTACATAGTGGCAGAAGGAAGTATCCAAATGGATCCTGCCAAAGTATCAGCAGTCACTTCATGGCCAGTTCCGGAGAACAGAAAGAAGCTGCAACAGTTTCTGGGGTTTGCTAACTTCTATAGGAAGTTTATCCGGAACTACAGTACCGTTGCTGCCCCTCTCACTGCTCTAACCAGCACCAAGCAACCCTTCACCTGGACCCCAGCAGCCGACAAAGCCTTCAGTACCCTCAAGGTGAGGTTCACCTCCGCTCCCATCCTCCAGATGCCTGATGTGGACCGGCAATTCATTGTGGAGGTGGACGCCTCGGATGTGGGAGTTGGTGCTGTGATTTCTCAGTGGGCTGCGGAGGATAGGAAGCTCCATCCCTGTGCCTTTTTCTCACGTCGGTTGTCCCCCTCTGAGTGCAATTACGACATAGGGAACCGTGAGCTGCTGGCTGTGAAGCTTGCCTTGGAGGAGTGGCGTCACTGGCTGGAGGGGTCCACCATTCCATTTCTCGTTTGGACCGATCATAAGAACTTGGAGTACATCCGCACGGCCAAACGGTTGAACTCCAGGCAGTCCCGCTGGGCCCTGTTCTTCACCAGGTTTAATTTCACTCTGTCATACCGGCCTGGATCACGCAACACCAAGCCAGACGCCCTCTCCCGTCAATTCCAGAAGGATGACACCCCCTCCAAGGACCCTGTGTCGATTCTGCCAAGTCCCTGCATCGTTGCAGCTCTGACCTGGGCTGTTGAGGAACAGGTGCTGGAGGCTCTCCGTAACCAGCCAGGTCCCAGCACTTGCCCAGCTGACCGCCTTTTTGTCCCCGAAGACCTGAGGTCCCAGGTCATTCAGTGGGGACATGACTCCCGCCTAGCTTGTCACCCTGGCTCCACCCGCACTTACAACCTGCTCGCCCAGAGGTTCTGGTGGCCCTCTCTGAGGAAGGATGTACGGGAATTCGTCCAAGCCTGCCCCATCTGCAACCAACACAAGTCGTCCTGCCAGCCCCCAGCCGGATTGCTGCAGCCCCTGCCTGTGCCCAGACGTCCCTGGTCTCACATCGCCCTTGACTTTGTCACGGGGCTGCCCCCTTCAAGTGGCATGACCGTCATTCTCACCATCGTTGACCGTTTCAGCAAGATGGCACACTTCATTCCCCTCCCCAAGCTCCCAACCGCCAAGGAGACCGCCCAGGTGGTCCTGGAACACGTCTTCCGGATCCACGGACTGCCAAGGGATGTTGTTTCTGACCGTGGTCCACAATTCTCCTCCGCTTTTTGGAAGGAGTTCTGTCACCTGCTGGGAGCCACAGTCAGTCTGACTTCCGGATTCCATCCCCAATCCAATGGGCAGTCAGAGCGGGCTAATCAGGAGCTCGAGAAGGCGCTGCGATGCATGACTTCACGCAACCCCCACTCCTGGTCGCAGCAATTGACATGGGTGGAGTACGCACACAATTCTCTGACCTGCTCTGCCATCGGTATGTCCCCTTTCCAATGTGTTTATGGATACCAGCCTCCTCTATTTGCCAGCCAGGAGGAGGAGGTTACTTGCCCATCTGCACTTGCTTTTGCCCGTCGATGTCGCCGCACCTGGTCACAAGCCCGAGCCACACTCCTCAGGTCCGTTGCCAGCTACACTACCGGGGCCAACCGTCGGAGAATTCCTGCTCCCACCTACCATGTTGGTCAAAGGGTGTGGTTGTCATCGAAGAACCTGCCACTCAGGGTGGAGTCGCAGAAGCTGGCACCTCGGTTCATTGGCCCATTCCCTATCATAAGAGTGATTAGCCCAACTGCTGTCCGGCTCCAACTGCCTAATTCCCCTGAGGGTGCACCCCACTTTCCATGTGTCTAAGATTAAGCCCATCCATGAGAGTCCGCTGGTCCCTGCTGCGCCTGGTCCTCCTCCTCCACGGCTCGTCGATGGTGGTCTGGTTTACACCGTCCGCCGCCTGCTTCGGTCCAGACGGAGGGGTAGGGGTCTCCAGTACCTCATTGACTGGGAGGGCTATGGACCTGAGGAAAGGACCTGGGTGCCAGCTAGTCGGATTGTGGATAGGACTCTCATCACCGCTTTCCACCAACGGCATCCTGATCAACCTGCAATCCGTAGGGGCCGCCCCAGAGGGGTCCCTAACCGTCCGGCCCGCTCGGCTTCCTGTCCTGTGCCTGATCCTGTCTCGGGACCTGTCCCATCTCCCCGACCACGGCCCTCCGGCTTCCTCCGAGGATGAGGACGTTCACTCGGACCGTTCGGAGGAGTTCTAGCCCTCCTCCGGCTCCCCTCCTCCCGCCCGGCGTGGTGTTGCTCTTGGGACTTCTGGGGCCGTCCCTTGGGGGGGTTCTGTCATGAGCCCTCTCACTCCACCGGGTTACCACCTTAATTTGTTTCCACTATCTTCCACTCTGCTCACCTCCCTCTCTCTACTCAGCCTAACTAGCTCCACCTGTCCCTGCTCTGCTCGGCTCTAATTACTCTGCCAGCTGCGCTGCATTACCCACTAACCTCTCCCAGTATTTAAGGCCCTGTCTTTCAGCTCTCCGGTGTCAGATCGTCTGCAAAGCTCACACCCGGAACCTGTTTGCTCGCGCTTCTGGCTCACCCTGGTTTTGTGACCCCGGACCTGCCTGTTTTTTGGATACTCTTCTGCCTCAGGAGATCCAGACCTGCTTCTGCCATTACGACTCCTGACTACTCTTCAATCCCGGTAACTCTGACCAGCCTTCTGCCTTGCTACTACGTATTTTGGATTTCCCTTGTACTGTACTGCTGCCTGGTTTCATTCCGCCCTGTTGTGTCTGTGTCTCCCCCCAGGACTTCTGGACCACCCACCACCGGCTTCATAGGACGCATCGCTGCCACTGGGGGGGGCACAGACCCAGCGCATTGGACGGGATCCCTGTTACCCCTGGAGCCTTCATTCACTCCCTACTTCCCTTTTCCCTTAAGTTTAATAAACTTTCTGGTGTGACGCAATTGTGGTCCTCTGGTCGTCTGTCTGAATCGTGACACTAGTACTACAGTGCCTGCATCATTACAAGACTTGAGCTGTATGATTGAGCATTAAAAAAAGGGTCAGTACTGTAAACAACGTCTGATATTATTTTCTGATAATAACACAAACATTAATTAATTTAAAATACATATTTAGAGATGAATAGACTAACTGTCACATTGTATAATGATTAGAAGACAGGCGCAGGAATACGTATTAGGGGTTTGTATTTCTCCACACAACACAAGGTACGTTATGAAAAACGACGGGGACGAAGCCCAAAACAAACACGTATATAAATATAACACAGGGCTGTAACAAAAGAGCGAGGTGTAAACCCGGAACGAGACCCGTAATAACAAGAGCACAATACACGGTACTCATGAGACCAACGGACATGGGACAATAATCGACAAGGACAATGGGGAACAGAGGGCACATATATACACATACTAATCAGGGGGGATGGGAACCAGGTGTGCGTAATGAGACAATACAGTCCGGGGTTGGTGGTAATGATCCAGGTCAGTGACGCCTAGAAGGCCGGTGACGTAGACCTCCGGAGCTGGTGAATGGAATGAGCAGCAGTACCGGGGGGATCCGTGACACTAAACATTTAATTTCCTTATTAGCTTCAACAAGAATGGTATTTAAAAATATATATGTTCAGTATGACAATGTGATGAAACCACTTTAAAAGTGACACATAGCTTACTGTAACTTTTTATTAAAATGCATGTGATTAGTTACTACACAAAAACATGGTAAAGTTTGATGAACATGTAAATGTATCAAAAGTCTGTCTTACCTGCTGTAGCTTTTGTAGAGAATAACTGGGTCTGGTATGAATTGAGTATGATGAGGTCTGATCTGTGTAGAAACAGTGCATCCTAAACTATGCTCTGCCTAACTATATATATATATTCAAAACACAAGGCCGACCAGTGCAATATAACACATAATGAATTTATTACAGTACAATAAAATGTCCTGGGTTGTATGCAAACAGCAGATAGCCATTCTATAGTACTGTCATTGAGATTCACAATTGTGTTTTAAGAGTTGGACACATGCACCCCCCCTTCACCAGCACCCCTCGCCCCAACGCATCTCTAAAAGAGTAATAGGCCTAATACAGTGAATGTAATGTTTATATTTCTAATGGTCTTTTGTACGGCTATTTGATACTCTGGATATGTTGGTGTGAATGATAACTTTTCTATAGGTGTTGTGAGAAGTATTGACCTGTGGGTTGGAGGAAACGTGTATCAGGATATCATGAGGACTTACTGGCAGTGTAGTGTAGAGTGTGTCAGGGCTGGCTGTCTGCTCTCCAGGCTGGTTGGACAACAGAGACTCAACCAGAGCGGGATATCAACAGTGTGACAGGGCTGTATCAGCTTTCTGTCCTCTCTGGTTAGCCAAAAATACAAACAAACAAGTTACCTCTAAAGTTTTCACATACATTTTCTCTACGGTATACATTTCTGGCATCCTAACTTTGCACAAACTTTGTTGCACTGAACAAATAGTTTATTTATTTGGACTCAAAAACATTGAAATGAACACAATGGTTGCTTTTTATTATTTGTACAGTATACAGTAAATGCTTAGTATAGTGCAGTATTTGGTACAGTATACCATTCAGTATGTTCACCATGATGATGTCATGAACTGTTCTGTTTTCCCCCTCATAGAAACACATCCAGTCTTCCTGGAACACATATTTGAATTAGTGTGTCACACGCAAATAGATTCCAGTAATAGCCTTCAGTTACTTTGGTGACTTCATGCAATGATATCTGTGTGTTATGCAGTAGAGAAGACCAGAAAAAAAATAAAAAATAAAAAGACCAGAAAGCTCTGTACCTGCTTTATTTGATTACTATTTTCTGCTGAGATGAGCATATAGACAGAGAGATGCAATAGAAAAATTCACTGAGTAAAAAACAAATAATCCAAAATTATAAACATAAAGGATATTTATGTGAGCATTTTTACTTGGTAATGGACACCACATTGCTGAACAACATTGCATATGCAAAATTAATTCAAATAGATATTTAAGAACACCTGGGTCTGTCTGAGTACAATAGAGCTTTTGAGCAATACAGTTAACCACTGATCATGTCCCATTGTAACACATTTAGGTCATATTGGAAATATTGGAATATAATATTAGGTACTCTGCCTAACAACAATCACTATAATCTTAGAGAAAATATCTTGATGTGAATATTTTTTTGTCAGAGTCCAGTTCTGTGTGTGTTTCAGACCTTCAGACCAGAAAATAGTTGTATTTTGTAATTTATTTGAAAATACCTACTTTGAAAATACTCAAAGAAGTCGAGTATAGTTTATATAGAGTTTCAACTAAAATGAAATTATTTTCTTGGATATTTAAATACAGGTCTCAGAAAAACAAATAATATTTAAAAGGATTTGGAATATGACTCAAAATACCAAATAATCGCTTGTCACGCCCTGGCTCTGGGACTCCGTTATGTTGAGCCAGGGTGTGTTGTTTCTATGTGTTTTGGGTTCTAGGCTGATTATCTAGCTCATGTGTTTCTGTGTTGGCCGGGGTGGTTCTCAATCAGAGGCAACGAGTATCAGCTGTTGCTTGTTGTCTCTGATTGGGAACCATACTTAGGCAGCCTGTTTTCCACAGTGTGTTGTGGGATCTTGTTCCGTGTATGGTTAGTGTCTGTTACCAAGGACGTCACGTATCGTTTTGTTCGTGTGGTACTCTAATAAATAAGTATGTTCGCAAATCACGCTGCGCATTGGTCCACTGTGTATGTCGATCGTGACATTGCTAAAGGTATTTGAATATATGCAAGTTATTTGAAAACAAATAAATATTTGTTTGATGGCTGCCAAATATTTGATGAAGAACCAAAAACTACAGCAGTTTGTTGAATTAGTCTAAATATATATAAATCAAAAGCACATGGTTTGAAGGGCTCTTAGATATGAATCTTAATATAGCCTATAGCTAGTATGAAATACATGAGGGACATGGAATCACCTCAACATTAGAGTAGACCAGCTTCAAAATGACTAACACGTATATTTTCAAAATGAGTGAGACATAATACAGTAACACTTGACATCAAGTACTATACAAGTGTTGTAAATTTGTGATTATAAAAATAGCAACATTGTCGTTACATACACAGAAAATTCTCCAGTGTTAAAGGTCATGAACAATCAAAATCATGTTTTTCATGAAATTGGATGATATTTTAAGGAAACCAGATCAAAGTATGAAAAATGACTGTTGCCTCTACATTGAAAAAGTTTGATCATAAAGTTACTGCTTCCCTCCCCCATGTCAAACACTTGGATTCATAATTAAGGGGACAAGGTGATATCACCTTAACTCTCATTGGAAGGTGAACCTTCACCCCAGTCTGAGGTCCTGAGCACTCTGGAGCAGGTTTTCATCAACGATCTCTTTGTACTTTGCTCCATTCATCTTTCCCTCGATCCTAACTAGTCTCCGAGTCCCTGCCGCTGAAAAACATCCCCACAGCATGATGCTGCCACCACCATGCTTCATTGTAGGGATGGTGCCATGTTTCCTCCAGATGTGACGCTTGGCATTCAGGCCAAAGAGTTCAGTCTTGATTTCATCAGACCAGAGAATCTGAGAGTCCTTTAGGTGCCTTTTAGGAAACTCCAAGCGGGCTGTCATGTTCCTTTTACTGAGGAGTGGCTTCCGTCTGGCCACTCTACCATAAAGGCCTGATTGATGGAGTGCTGCAGAGATCATTGTCTTTCTGGAAGGTTCTCCCATCTCCACAGAGGAAATCTGGAGCTCTGTCAGAGTGACCATTGGGTTCTTGGTCACCTCCCTGACCAAGGCCCTTCTCCCCGGATTGCTCAGTTTGGCCGGGCGGCCAGCTCTAGGAAGAGTCTTGGTGGTTCCAAACTTCTTCCATTTAAAAGAATGATGGAGGCCACTGTGTTCTTAGGGACCTTCAATGCTGCAGAACTTTTTTGGTACCCTTCCCAATTCTGTGCCTCGACACAATATTGTCTCGGAGCTCTACGGACAATTACTTAGACCTCATGGCTTGGTTTTTATATAGACAGGTGTGTGCCTTTCCAAATCATGTCCAACAGGTTACAGGGCAGGAGATCCCAACTGTTGTTAATCTACAACAGAGTGGAGTTTCTAAAATGGTGGATCTCGATACAGAGGCCTAGGGATTCACCATACAACACCATATGATACACTTCATTGTTTATTTGGAGCTTTATTGTCCCCAAGAGGGTTTGTTCTTCCAAAGGTGGCACATTCACGCATATCCCTTATTGTAGATATGTAAATATTGTATATTGTGTAGTGTATGTTGTATTACAGTTGGCACTCTCTTGATCATCAGAGACAGTTGAGGATATATGGTGTGAAGTGCAGCGGAGGTTGATACAGAGGTGTTGTGTTAGGGGTTAGGGTTCATTTGCATTTTCATTTGTGCATTCATTCCCCACTATAATGTTTAGCTTAATATACAGTAACTACTTCACAACCTAATGAATATCTGCTTGCCTTGAATAGCTAAGTCATGTTGAAAACGTTTTCTCCTGTTTTGTGACAGCTGAACATGACCCTGATGTGGATCACAGGCCTTTAGGCCAGACTTCAGGTTGGGGCATGGCCCTGGCAGTAGCACAGAGGCTCTGGGAGCGTTCCAAATAGCACCCTAGTCCCTATTTAGGGCACTACTTTAGTGCACTATATAGGGAATAGGGTGCCATTTGTGACGTAGCCTCTCTGTATTGATGTAGGGATATTGGTCTTCAAATGAAACAAACATTACTTTATCCAGGCATGTAAATGATTAGCCATGAATAGCTGTAGAGAACCAGGGAATATATTCAAAAAGGAAAGCACCAAGTCAAGGTGTCACGTTCGTCTAATGACGGGTCAGACCAAGGCGCAGCGTGATATACGTACATGTTTATTTACACTGAATAAACACACGACAAAACAACAAACAAACGAAACGTGAAGTCCTAAGGTTGTACATACAACGAACCTTACCCGGAACAAGATCCCACAACTCAATAGTGCCAATAGGCTGCCTAAGTATTGTCCCCAATCAGAGACAACGAGCGACAGCTGCCTCTGATTGGGAACCACACCGGCCAACATAGAACTAAACATACTAGATCCCACATAGAAAATACTACATAACAAAGAATATACACACCCTGACTCAACATATACGAGTCCCCTGAGTCAGGGCGTGACAGTACCCCCCCCCCCCAAAGGTGCGGACTCCGACCGCACAACATAAACATAACAGGGTAAGGGCCGGGTGGGCATTCCGCCTCGGAGGCGGATCCGGCTCGGGGCGTGACGACCTCTCACTCTCCGCCTCCCTGTTGCGCCCCTGGTCTGGTCTGGACCTCGGCGCGCTGCTTCCCCTCTCCTTCCTCCCACGATACACCAGGCCCTGTCTGGACCCTGGTGTGGGAGACCCCGAACCTGGAGAGGGGCTGATGTCATGGTCTGGACTGGAGCCGCTGACCGGAGCTGGACTAGGCACCGGTGGAGCGGACTGCTCTGGCTCCGGAGTGGAGCCGCTGACCGGAGCTGGATTAGGCACCGGTGGAGCGGACTGCTCTTGCTCCGGAGTGGAGCCGCTGACCGGAGCTGGACTAGATCCCGGTGGAGCGGACTGCTCTGGCTCCGGAGTGGCGCAGCTGACCGGAGCTGGATCAGGCACCGGTGGAGCGGACTGCTCTGGCTCCGGAGTGGAGCAGCTGACCGGTGCCGGACCAGGCACCGGTGGAACGGGCACGGGCCGTGCCGGACAGGACAAACGCACCACTGGTCTGGTGCGAGGAGCAGGCACGGGCCGGACCTGACTAGGAACGCGCACCACTGGCTTGGTGCGAGGGGCAGGAATGGGCCGGACTGGCGATGCGCACCACTGGCTTGGTGCGAGGAGCAGGAACAGGCCGGGCCGGGCTGGCGACGCGCACCACTGGCTTGGTGCGAGGAGCAGGAACAGGCCGGGCCGGGCTGGCGACGCGCACCACTGGCTTGGTGCGAGGACAGGAACAGGCCGGGCCGGGCTGGCGACGCGCACCACTGGCTTGGTGCGAGGAGCAGGAACAGGCCGGGCCAGGCTGGCGACGTGCACCACTGGCTTGGTGCGAGGAGCAGGAACAGGCCAGGCCGGACTGAGGAGATGGACTGGAGGTCTAGAGCGGAGAGCTGGCACAACACGTCCTGGCTGGCTGCCCACTTTTGCACTACACGTGCGGGGTGCTGGCACAGGACGCACTGGGCTGTGTACGCGCACTGGCGATACAGTTCGTAGAACTGGCGCAGGATATGCGGGACCGAGGAGGCGTACTGGAGACCAGGAGCGTTGAGCCGGCACACCCCGTCCTGGCTGGATGCCCATCTTCGCACGGCACGTGCGTGGTGCAAGCACAGGACGTACAGGACTATGCCGGCGCACTGGCGACACAGTACGTAGCTCCGCATAACACGGAGCTTGCCCAGTCATACGCCTCTTCGCGTGAGTACGGGGAGTTGGCTCTGCTCTAACCCTAGGCTCCGCCAACCACCCCGTGTGCCCCCCCCCCAAAATGTTATTGGGGCTGCTTCTCGGGCTTCCTCCTCGACCGGCCTCCTCCGTGCTGCCGTTGCTCCTCTCCTGCCTGGGCACCTAATTTAGCCCATGGTCCTTTCCCCGCAAATATCTCCTCCCATGACCACAAATTGGCCACCTGTGACATGGCCATCCGCTCCGCCTGGGCACGCTGCTTGGTCCTCGTTTGGTGGGATCTTCTGTCACGTTCGTCTAATGACGGGTCAGACCAAGGCGCAGTGTGATATACGTACATGTTTATTTACACTGAATAAACACACGACAAAACAACAAACAAACGAAACGTGAAGTCCTAAGGTTGTACATACAACGCACCTTACCCGGAACAAGATCCCACAACTCAATAGTGCCAATAGGCTGCCTAAGTATGGTCCCCAATCAGAGACAACGAGCGACAGCTGCCTCTGATTGGGAACCACACCGGCCAACATAGAACTAAACATACTAGATCCCACATAGAAAATACTACATAACAAAGAATATACACACCCTGACTCAACATATACGAGTCCCCTGAGTCAGGGCGTGACACAAGGCCATATACTGGTAACACTGACACACCATCTTTGGATATGCCCTTCTATCTTACTAAGGCTTGATGTTTGTTTAAACAGTGAAGCTATCCTAGCACTGTATATTAAATAAGGTTGTGTACTATGATGTATGTGTTTTCAAATGGGCCAAGAGAGATCAAGATGTCTTACCGAATGTCTTCCTCCTCTAGCTTCTCTGAGTAAGACTACAGAGAAAGAGAGAGAGATAGGAAGTGAGAGTATGCACACGTGACTGTAAGTCGCTTTGGATAAAAGCGTCTCCTAAATGGCATATATTATTATTATATTGTTACATTATTATATTTTAGAGAGAGACAGAGAGAGAGAGGGAGAGAGAGAGAGCGAGAGAGAGGGAGAGAGACAGAGATCAGTTGTGTGAGGTCAGTATAGCTGTGCAGAGGTCCTAACTATTCATGCAAACCAAGGGACACATTTTACTTTCAAATAGGATCTTTGTTTACTTCCACATCCATCTGTCTATCTGTTCACTGTCTGTAGCACCCACAGACAGGAGGCGGCTGGGGCTTAGGACAGGAGAGGGTACAGGGAAGGAACACTTTGAGAAAATGTAGCATGAATGGCACCCTATCCACTACTTTTGACCAGAGCCCATAGGGAATGTAGTGCCATTTTGGATGTACCCATTGGGTGGGCAGAGTACTATACGTTTAATGTTACATATCATCTGCAATGATGAACGTTGTATCACTTTACTTGAGCCATGTTGTAATTTGTAAATTGATGCAACCAGGTAGTAAATAGACATTTTGTCTTCAACACACTCGAAAGAGAATTTAGAACAGGCTCAAATTAGCATAATATTTTATTTAGCTTCTCAACCATTCCATCACAATCCCAGTGTGAATTTGGCAGCTGGTATCTTAAGGAAAAGTGTGTGTGTTTTTTAAAGATGGGCCTACAGTACATTGACAGGCCCCATGTGGCTTAAACACCCTTTTCAGAGAAGTGCTAGACGATGCTTTTCAGGACAAGCTTTCTGAGTGGCTAAAGTGGCAAGCCAGAGGGTGTGTGTGTGAGTGTATGTGTGTCTGTGCGAGTGTGCAATTTGTATATGTGTGTGTGTGGTGCGTGCCTGCATTCGTGCATGAGCTTGTGCATTCGTGTGCGTGTGTGTGTGTCCACATCTGCGTGTGTGGCCGCCATGCCATGCTGTCTCAGTTCTGTTCTGCTCTCTGGGACTGCAGGCCTGAAAGCTGTTGATATAACTTCCCACACTGGTGAATGAGGAGGAGAGAGGAGAAAGGAGAGTAGAAAGGAGTGTATCTCTCTGTGGGGCTGCCTTTCCCCTGCAGAGAGTTTGGGGGATGCGTCTGTGTGTGCGTGTGTGTGTCTGTGCATCTGTGCGTCTGCGTGTGTGTGTGAGCGTGTCCATGCTCGTATGTCTGTGTGTGAGGGCGATCCCCCTGATCCAGCTTCAGAGATCACAGTCAGGAAATTGAGTCCAGTATAAAGTATTGGATGAGGCCTGGCCCTAGGGGCACATACTACCCTGCGTGGTCTGGGTCTCAATGTCAAACACAGATCTACAGTCAGAAGGCTCCTTCTTCAAACAGCTCACTGCTTTCCCGTTTCTGCATGGATGCAGTGTCTCAGGCAGCTGATGTGTTTTGTGTGTGCACATTTGTGTGTGCACATGTGTGTGTGCGCTTAAGTGCGAACGTGCCTATGTGTATGTGTGTGTGTGTGTGTGTGTGTGCGTGCGCCCGTGCTGTGTGTGTGTGTGTGTGCATGCCTGCATGTGTGCGCTTGCATAGGTGTGTGTGTGAGCCTGCCGTGTGTGTGTGTATGTGGTGGTGTTCACAGTGGTCAATAGGACACATCCTCTTCAAGGGAGGGGGGAACAAATTGTATATTGGATTGGAGTGGTCAGGGGGAGCTGTTTGAGTGTCGCGACTCAATGGCCCCAGTGTGGGAGAGTAGGCCGTCTGTGTGAGAGCCCAGTATGTGTGTTTGTCTTTTACTCTCTCTCTCTCTGTGTGTGTGTGTGTGTGTGTGTGTGTGTGTGTGTGTGTGTGTGTGTGTGTGTGTGTGTGTGTGTGTGTGTGTGTGTGTGTGTGTGTGTGTGTGTGTGTGTGTGTGTGTGTGTGTGTGTGCGTGGGCGTGGGCGTGTCCTTACCTGCCTGTGTATGTGTGCGCATGCATGCCCGTGTACGTGTGTGTGTGTGCACCCAGGGTCAAGCCAGATCCAAGAGCCACCAGAGCCCCACACTAATGAATGATAATGGATTAGAAGTTGAAAGGGAAGGTGGGTTGCTGGGTTGAGAGGCGAAGGGCTTTAGACAAATGGCCACTTGAGAGAGGCTACAGTTCAGAGCCATCACAGATACACAGATACAGGCTGTGGGATCCTATTCCCTACATAGTGCACTACTTTTGGTCAAAATGGAATAGGGTGCCATTTGGGGCACATCTGTTATTTCTGGCGTAATGATAAACACATGAAGTGTTGGGGACCTGGGAGTCCTGGGCTGTGATAATAAAAGGCCATGGTATCACAGGGAGTTGATCACAGACAGCTAGCAGCCAGAAGGGTAATCCCTAAGCATGGAGTGGACTGACTGACTCCTGGAGATTGGTACTGGAAGAACTAAGCCCAAATTCTTAAAGGTGGACTGGAAGACTTTGAACTGCTTTTGAAATTGATAATTGTTTACGAATCCTCAAGTGTGAGTGAGCCTTTGTGAGTCGAAGTCTGTCTGTCTGTCAGTCTGTGAATGCATATCCTTTCAACGTAGGAGTGTATCATAACACATGAAGTAGCCGTTTCCCTTCTAGTGAAGCTGAATCCCAGTAGGTGACTGATTGCTGCTCCTTAGGGCAGGCCGGCAGCTGTCAGTGTGTTAGGAGGGGAGGTGGAGTGGTGCAGCTATATGGTCACCGTCCGTAGTCAGTGGGACTGTAAAATATAGTCTTTATAGTTTTCACACCATTAAAGGTAATGGATGGTGTCATCAAGAGAAGGAGAAAGTATTATCTGTGAGCTCCACCAGAGCAGAGAGAGAGAGAGAGAGAGAGAGAGAGAGAGAGGGATAGATAAAGAGAGACAGAGAGGGGGAGAGAAAGACAGACAAAGAAATGAAAAGGGCTGATAGGAAGGTGACAGCAGCATGGATCTTTGAACTCATAAAGCCTTTTGAAAAACACTCTTTATCAATCTGAACGTCGTCGAACCGATACAGCGGAGCAGCCCGTGACCAATCCCAGCCCTCCAAATTTGCATTGGTAATAAAGAAGTATGTCATGTGCGAATTTGAACTTTAGTCAGAGATCTGAGTGGATTAATATTTCCTCGGTCACATGATGCATTGTGAATACTAAATGTACAGTTATGTCTCCTCCCTTGGTCTTTATGAAGGGATTTAATGTAGGTTTGTCTGACGTCTCTTTCTCTATTCATCACCTAATAATGGTTCTTATATGGACCGCCTGAGTTTCTGTTCAATGATTCATCTGTACGGTTGATTTGAAAGGTGGTCATTTAAAACATTTGGAAAACGAAGTACAGACCTCTACCTGTTTCTCTGAATGTTAACAGAGGTTGGTTTCCTGTTCTTCTTCTCTCTCTCCCTGCGGAGGCCAGACAATGCGTCTGACTATTATTATTATTGTTCTCACCACTTCCTGTGTGAGCGGAGGGTTCAAGTGCCCTCTCCCCTGTTAGACCTGTAAATACCGTGTTTAACTGACCGAAGTTGTCAGGCAGCGAGCGTTGCTATGGCAACCGGATTTGCTTTTATCTTGGTAGAGGGATGGTGGGGACGCTGAAAAAGAGACGTTTGTTGGTTTGTGTTTGTGTGCTTGTATGTGTAAGTGTGCGTGCGTGTGTGTGTGTGTGTGCGTGTTTAGATGACAGATGATTGACTCAAGAGGGTCATCAGCAATTCATTTTGTTTTTCAAAATCAGTTTCTTCCTCCTTTTAAATTGTTTATTATTCTATTAAAGCAAAGTCCAGTCCAGTGCCTCTGTAAGTTCGGCATTAAATCAACAGGACAGGCTAATGTGGAAATCAATGTAATCTACTGCCATAAGCATGTTATACATTCAGACATCCATTTGACATTTTGTAGTAAAAACGCTACGTTCAGTGCACTAGGAAGAAATCACCTTTGATAAACTAACTTCTTCGTTTTTTGGGATCGCAGCCAAAACAATGTTGACTGAAACTGCTCATTGTGTAGCAAAGCTTGACCTACAATATGGCTGTTGATTCTGATAATATTACACACATATCAGAAGAGGCGTAAGATCATAATGTGGAAGGATTCTGCTTCCTTGGGGCATATACAATATATTGTATGCTTATCGTTTTTTAATGATCACTCCAATTGAGTGGTTTAGGTCGTTCCAATGTGTTTGGGTGATCTAACTCTGGCTCAACTCCATATGAGTGATCTCATCAGAGCTCTCGGAAAGTTCTATCTCTCTCTCTCTCTCTCTCTCTCTCTCTCTCTCTCTCTCTCTCTCTCTCTCTCTCTCTCTCTCTCTCTCTCTCTCTCTCTCTCTCTCTCTCTCGCTCTCTCTCTCTCTCACTCTCTCTCTCTCTCTCGCTCTCTCTATGTCTTTGTGGTCCAGTTGTTGCTGTTAGCAAGCTCCCAGGTGTCAGCAATCTGTTCCATCATGCAATATCCAGAGTGACAAATTGAAATGGCCCCCGTCCAAACGCAGCCTGAGTCTCACCTCTCTCCCCTGGCTCTCTCTCCTCTCCTCTCCTCTCCTCTCCTCTCCTCTCCTCTCCTCTCCTCTCCTCTCCTCTCCTCTCCTCTCCTCTCCTCTCCTCTCCTCTCCTCTCCTCTCCTCTCCTCTCCTCTCCTCTCCTCTCCTCTCCTCTGTCTGACATTTAAGTTTACGTCTCACACTTACTTAGCAAGGTGGAGGACTCTAACATCATTAAATTAAGTTAGATTTTACCTTTAAATGTTTTTGGTAGGAGTAGGATCTGGATTGTCTCCTGAATCTCTGTGTATGG
Organism: Coregonus clupeaformis; assembly: GCF_020615455.1. Classification (NCBI taxonomy): domain Eukaryota; kingdom Metazoa; phylum Chordata; class Actinopteri; order Salmoniformes; family Salmonidae; genus Coregonus; species Coregonus clupeaformis. The sequence goes on along the minus strand of NW_025533525.1, from coordinate 864,321 downwards.
AGCCTAAAGCGTTGGGCCCCAGTAGAATCAACACTGTTGACATCGTTGGTGTAGCTCTGAGAAGTGCTTGTTGATCAGAACAGTTTACTGGTCAGTGTCCTTATAGAGAGATAGAAAGAGCTCAGGATTAAGAGGACAGTTTGGTCTGGTCTGCATTGAACGCAATGTATTGACTTACGCATCATGGACCGTGACGCTTATCTTTTCGCAAAAGCATCACTTCCTGTAGCTTATCAGCTGATACCAGAGTGTTTGGTCTGATATTGTCTTCACAACAGATTACTAAACCTAGAGGTGTTCTCTTCTTGAAGAGGGAGAGAGAACTGCATGACTCACAGTTGATGAGTGGCTACAGTGAAATAAAGTGGACTGACTGGTCAGAGGGGTGTGTAATGGTGCATTGAAGCAAGCACCTCGCTCTCACACACTCTCTCTTTCTCTCTCTCGCTCTCTCTCTTTTGCAGAATTCTGCATGCAGAGTCTCAATTGGGTGTCTTTCTCTCTCTCCCATCTCTCCTCCCACTCTCCTCCCACTCTCTCACCTCCCTCTGAATGTCCTCCTACTCTCTCTCCGCTCTCTTTCTCCTCCCACATTCTCTGCTCCCTCTCTCCATCCTCTCCCTCTCTCCACCCCCCCTCTCTCTCTCTCTCTCTCTCATCCCTCCCTCTATAGGTCACACCTCTCTGCAGCGTCATCTTTTCACCTCTCAGCCCACAGTCCAGTCCTGGCCCAGGGGAATCCTCTCTCACAGCAATCAGTCATTGGTGTGGACCGACGGACCACGGACCACAGGTCTGCTCTTGCACCCTCACCTGGCACCATCCATCCATTGCACCTGCTCATCATTCTACCCTGAAACCCAGCAGGACAGAGAATATAAAATAATTAATAATTAACAAGGTTGATGGAAGAAGTTTGGTTTGAACTTTAGAGTAATGGAGGAGGTTCCAGTATTTTATTTTTCATTAGAAAGCTGTGTTTCAATTCTTCATCAACTGCCTTACAAAAATATTAGTACATAACGTTCAGTTCTCTGCAAATTGTCTGCATCTATCTATTGATAGGAAAAACCTTGGCTTACCTCTCTACCCTTATAAACTTTTATTTTATTTTTGCCTTTAAGTTTTGTGACACCTCAGCTTCCTCCCATTTACAGCTAAGAAACCACAGAAAATGGTTCCTTTAGCAGGATAGTGAGAAATGTAGATTCTAGCTAGCAAGGTTGTTGTCCCTTTTCCAATTTGTAATTTTGTTTCTCTCGCTATCAAATTAGCAATTAAAACACCAAACAATAGTGGAGGCTGGCTCCAGACTCTCTACTGAGCCCCCAGCCTACCTCTCCATGCTTTCTAAATGTCAGCATCTGAGAAGTTCTTTAAAAATGGAAAAAAGGCCCCATTACCAGTGACATTTCATCATGCGTGTCTATGAGCATAAGACATTCTGAGTGAGGAGAGAGGCAAATGCAGAACATGAAGCTGTCTGAGATGAACTGAGTTTTGAGTTATTGTCTCTCCACTGTCAGATGTTGTACTTGTGGGCCTATTCTCTACTTGCAGACATGGGTTCAAATAGTATTCACAATCTATCAAATGCTTTATCTGTGTTTGGTTGATCTTGCCTGGCACAATGGGACTGATAAAATGGTCTAAAAAGTGAAAAATAATCTTTAAAGTGTTTTCTCTCTCTCTCTCTCTCTCTCTCTCTCTCTCTCTCTCTCTCTCTCTCTCTCTCTCTCTCTCTCTCTCTCTCTCTCTCTCTCTCTCTCTCTCTCTCTCTCTCTCTCTCGCTCCTTACGCTCGGCCTGGTTTACTAACCCTCACTCTCTCTTACAATGGCGCCATTTGTTGCAATGATTCATGAATAACAATGCCGGTTGCTCATGAGACGTGCAGCCCTGTGTTTTAAAGGATTAATCTCTCCCTTCACATTCACCATGTTATCCATTTTCATTTGAATAATTTAAACCCGGCGTTGCACCACTGGACTGGCGGTTGTAAATCTAAAAGATGATTCATAAGTGCCTCAGAAATGCCTGGTTTTCCACGTGTCTGTGTTTTATGTGTTTATTACTTCTGCTTGGCATGTTTATCTATGGGTCTGAGGTCCTTCAGTGGTGAGTAAATCTCAGAGGTGACAGTGATGGAAGGAGAATCATGTTGTCGTTTGAGTAGACCTGCATGGACATTCACTCTGCTGCTTAGACTTGGTGGACTGTTATAAACCACACAGTGTATATCAGTTGGGCTGTGTCCAAAATGGCACTCTATTATAGAGCCGCCCATTCCTGTGTGGAGAGATACAGGGAGTGTCCAGGCTTCTTCAGTTCCAGAACAGTACTACTAACACACCTGATTCAACTAATCAACTGCCTCATCAGGACCTTGATTAGCTGGATCAGGTGTGTTAGTACTGGGCTGGAACAATGGCCTGTGCACTCTCCATGAGGATGGCTGTTAACTACTAGTGTGAGCCAGTCCTCTCTTTATTTCACTTGCTTATAGAGAGTAGTGAACTGGTAAACTACTGCAGCTCTGAATGTCTGGGGGTTTTACTGTAATGAGTGCAGACCACTCTGACAACAAGGCTTTGTGTTGCATTCAATATAAGAAGAATTGACTAGACTGGACTGGGCATAGCTGTGGTATATCCATGTCACTGTATTCTGCATTACATTTATGGGCTATGTCATACTTGAATATGCTGTATGTATAGGCTTGTTATAGTTTGTGGCTACACATTATAGAGCTAGAGTACTTTTGAATAGGACCATGTGTTGTATCCTATTCGCGTATCATGGCTCTGATGAGCAGCCCTAGACCTGTGATATATCAAGGGCTTCCCTTATACAGGATGTTTGCTTCTCCCCTCCGGGACGCTCTATTCTCCTCTCATTGATTATCCCATTAGTGATCCTGATACAAGTCCAATCATACACAGATATACAGTGTGGGATGAATGGGATTCGTTTTATTCATTTACCCTCTGTACACGTGGCCTAATGTGTTTTATAACCTGCAGATCGGATCTTATTGCTGCAATGGTAATGTTTGTTTTCTCTCAATAAACGTAATTTTCTACAACAGCTAAATTCAAAACCTTGATAATGTGAAAGACATACAGCACAAAGAGATTACTAATCTGTGTGTCGTTTGTCTCTGAACAGTCCCTATTAGAGGTCAAATACAGGATGTAAAAATGGAAGAAATGGAAAATGACAGAAGAATGTAGATTGCCAACACTGTAAAAAAAAATCTTGTTCATTCAACTAATAGTTATTAAGTGGTTTCACAGCCTTTTTTAGTTTACTCAACTTTTCGGTCAGTGTTACCTGAACTTAACATTTTCAGTTGGCCCAAACTTACCTCCAACTTGAGAAAACTTTTAACATACAATGTTTTCAACATACATACTTGACACACGATGGCATTGTGCATGTTCATTTACACTATCATTATTACTCAACATGTCCTTACCGGGGATTTGAACTGCATTCCGATCTTCCTGATACGCCATCAAGTTTGTGTCAGTTATCAGTTAATTTGACTATTATCTCATCATTGATTTGGTTTATTTACTTATTGTAAGGTTTTCTGGTTTGATGTTACTCCTTAATCACTATGATAAATAAAATAGTTTTTCTTGAGTGTACTTTTACCATTTTGTATTGTAGGAATACAGGTGAAATCAGTAATTGACACAGACATGGTGGCGTAGCAGGAAGAGTAGGCGTGCCGTGAACCAAGAGATTGAACAATAATGATCTTATAAATGAACATGCACAATGTAATCATGTATGTCAATGTGTGCCAAATATTTAAGTTCAAACATTCTATGTTAAAAGCACTATTTGAATTTGTGGGCGTCTCTAACGTATGTTTTCTCAAGTTGGAGCTAAGTTTGGGCCAACTAAAAACGTTAAGTTCTGGTAACACTTTGACCAAAAAGTTGAGTAAACAAAAAAAGGCTGTGGGAACCAGTTACTAAATAAGGCAGCATGGTGGTGGTGGTTTTGCAATCAGTGTAAATTAGCTGGAACAGTCGAGTTCCCCTGTGTCTGTGTGACCTCTGGACGTGTGGGGGAATTTCTAAAGTTCACCGTTCAAGTTCCTTGTGGATTCCCAAGGTTGCCACGAAACTCTGATCTTAGGTCAGTTTAGCATTTTCCCACCCAATGGTTAAGGTTAGGATTTGAGGAGGCTATGCTGATCCTGGATCTGCGATGAGGGGCAGAGTGACAACCGTTATCTCCAGCCTGTTCTAATAGAATGGCATATCCTCTCTCCTTCTTATCTCTACAGCTGTGTTAGGGCCTGTTCCTATTGTTATGGAATTGAGATAGGGAAAACCATTAACATGGTATTAATTGTATCAGAAGGACATTCCATTCCATTTCCAGACATCTAACACTCCTGAGTGGCTATACAAGATTTACTCATTTACTTGAATTACTGCCATTGTCGCGTCTTAGGGCAATTGACTTGGTTGAGGGTCCCCCCTCCCCCCTCCCCCCTCCCCCCATCAATTAAACTAATAGCTTTGTAGGATTTTCTCTTCTGATTAGCATATGGTGTATGATCAATTTGGACTCAAGATCCTTCTCTGTCGTTGTGTGATCAGTCTCTATCTCTCAGGGGAGATGGTGTTACAATTGGATTACGCTAACAGACACATATAATACGTGACTACGACTCTCTTGGAGACAATATCCAGTGTTTGATGTGCTAATGATAAAAACGTGTGTGTGTATGTGTGTGCGTGTGGAAAATAATATTATCACCTCCATAAACGATCTGCTGTGTATCAGATGCTGTTGATTTCCATCTCAGACAAACAGAGATGCTTTTATATCTGTTAGATACAACTGCTGCTGTTTCAGACTGTCAGCCCCATGGACAGCTCTACTGGGTATTCACCGACAGACACATTGGCAGGGATAATCTGTCTGTCTTTCTGTGTATATCTTTCTGAAATACACAATGCTCATATGGCCTTTTGGTGGATGGGTGTTGTCGACAACAGCTTAGATCTGTTGAGATTTGAAGACTCTAAAAATAATCTCTTGCAAGGACTGATATTGAATGAATGATGCTTTTATTGAATAGTTTATAAGTGCCTGGGGTGAATGTGTATTGGATAACACCAGACCTTTTAATGAGGGTTTGTTTTGGTGAGAGATCTGTGTTTGTGTGTGCGTGTGTGTGTGTGTTTGCGCGCGTGCATGTGTGTGTTGCTGGCAGTAGGTAGCTCTCACCACTCCTACTGGTCCCAGTGTCATCACGATATTATGACTGTTTGACATTTTTCTGATGAGTCATTTCAATTAGGCCCATCCTTTGCAACAGTAGAGCTTTTGGCAGTCGCTCTGTTATCACGTCTGTTGATCACAGTCACATAAAGCACAACAATATTGCTTATGCTGAAAAAACACAGGCCATTTTGTTGTGCATTCAGTGGAGGATGCTCTCCAAAAAGTATTTATTTGTTTCTGTTGTCTGTTTTTTTAAGCCACTGAAAGTAATTGATGTCATGCAGCAGAATTGCAGATCTGAAGACCAGTGCAGACAATGGGGCTGTGTGTGTCTGAGAGTGTGGCTGTTTGTGGCAACTTCTGAGGTTTTTATTCTCTCTCTCTCTCTCTCTCTCTCTCTCTCTCTCTCTCTCTCTCTCTCTCTCTCTCTCTCTCTCTCTCTCTCTCTCTCTCTCTCTCTCTCTCTCTCTCTCTCTCTCTCTCTCTCTCTCTCTCTCTCTCTCTCTCTCTCTCTCTCTCTCTCTCTCTCCTGTTTGTGCAAATGACTCTGTCCTCTGGAACCTTGGAGGGGTGAGACAGGGCTTTTGAACTCTGCTCTGTCCATCTTTGCAGCTGCACATATACACAAGTGTAGCCTGGGGCACAACAAGCACTATACACACCCCTTTTCTGTTGGTTTCCTTTCTACAGAGTCTAACGAGGTACAGGAGCAGCGCTTGCTTACTCGCTCGCTTGTTTTTTTCTCTCATTCCTCTATTCTCCCTCTCTCTCTCTTTCTGTTCAGTATGAAGGCCAAGGGAAAACAACAACACAGACACCTCATTTCAATTTCCCTTCTAGAGAGAGAGAGAGATATCCTGTTTCTCCTCAGCAGAGAGGGGAAGGGGAGGTGATGTCCTGGGTTTGTTTACTCTGCCGTACCCCTGCTCTGGAGGGGGTCCCGCATGCCGGGTCTGTATGCAGCAACGAGATAACCCTCCTTCTCATCAGCATCTGATGCTGTGGTATTTCAAAAATTGCCTCTCCACCGGAATACAAATTGCTATTCTCTGAAATGTTTAAAGAAGGAATAAAAGGAATAAATCTAATTTTAGAGGCCTGACATGGTTATAATGCACTGCGGTAACCTAGAGCTCTTTGTGGTAGGAGCGCATGCCAGGGAAATGTGCACTGCTATATACTGTACACTCTTAGAAAAAAAGGTGCTAAGTGGAACCATATTGTCCCCATAGGGGAACCCTTTTTGGTGCTAGGTAGAATCCATTGCAGATGGTTCTCCCTAGAACCCTTTTGTAGGATTCTTCATGGAACACCCTGTATATGGTTCTACCTAGAACCCTCTATGAACGGTTCTACCGAGAACCCTTTTATCTTTGAAGGGTTCTTCATAGAACCCTCTATGAACGGTTCCACCAGCCTTACTAGCCTTTCAAATTCAATAATTTATGACAATACATTACATATTTCATAAGGACTTTCCTTGAGGGCCTAGTTATACCCTAAAACAGTGGTGTTAGGAAACACCTGGAATCCAGCCAGAGTTAGGATATCCAACAAGTAGAACACACCAAGTTGAATCCCCTGCAACCAGCGTTCAGAATTACTGCCAGGGCAGGGAAGATCAAATACTGAGACTACCTAAATCGTCAAACTGGAACAATCATTTCAGTAACGGGTGGAATAAGTCCAACTACTAACAGATTGGATTTGTTAGAAAATGTATGCTATTTACAGTATCTTTGTGTAGCATAACAATAATCAATCAATCAATCAATGTATATGCAAAAACACAGATATTAAAACAAACAATTCTGAAAATCACCCTGCAATAGAGCATGCTGGGAAATTTGATAAATGGTTCTATGTAGAACCCTTCTTGACTTCCAAAGAATCCTTCTTGCCTTGCACAGAATCATCAAATAACCCTTTCTTCCAAAATGGTTCTTAGGATGTTAAAAATTCTAGGTAGAACCCTTTGCCTTACAAATGACCATTTTCTTCCAAAAGGGGTTCTTCAAATCAAAACAGTTCTTGGTAGAACCCTATCCCTCTGTAAAGAACCCTTTTTGAACCCTTTTTTTCTAAGAGTGTAGGGGGTCGAATGCCTTCTTGCCCAGAAAAGTTTAGGAGTATAAATTATTTCACAGCGGGATATTGCCGTGATAATTTTCGCTTGAAATAGCTTTTCATTAGTTTTGGTCCTGTGTAACTACTATGAACAGGGAGTGAATAGAAGGCGGAGGGGTGATGGAGTGGAAAGGAGGATATCTTCCCTATTATAATGGGAGACAACATAATATAGATTTATGTTACAATAATCATAGAAAAGCAACCTTGGAGCAGTTCCATCCCTGAAAAAATACCTGTTCAACCCTTTTTAGGATATTTACTATTCAGTGATGCACTGGTGGCAGTTGGACTAAGAATGAATGGCGTGGTGGAAAAATATATAGTTGTATATAGCTGTCGATGTGTTGATGTGATGTGACAGGCTATGACTAGAGAAGGGTTGTGTGACGAGAGCAGACTCAATGCTGTACAGGCTGGGGATAGGTCTGGGGTTGAGGTTACATCAAGTTTTCCTGCTTTAATCTGCATCCCAAATGGCATTTAGGCTGCATCTGCTCAAATATATCGCTTTATGTAGGGAATAGGGTGATATTTGGGACGCAGCTATAGTCTGACAACAGTGGCGGTCGGTGCCGTTTAAGATGAGGGATGACAAAGTTTTAGTTCTATTACAATATATTGGATGACTGTCATTCATCTTCCATTCACCCAGTTCAACGTAAAAGCGATAGGTTTAGGCCACCACATGATACTCAACATTTTCCTATACCAATCATGAGGTTGCTACAACCTAGCCCATGAAGGAAAGTTTACAAAGTAGGTGCACACAGGTCAAGAGAAAAATTTGAGGTGACAGACAGTGACACATTGACAGACAGTGACACATTCAATACCGCCTGCATCTAGCTGATCTAGGATTTCTATTAGACAAATTCAGGTATGTTTATCCCCGTTTCATTCAATTTGCTTCCGTTTAAGAAATGTTTTTCAACAGAATCAGCAGAATGAATACACCCCTGATCACGCGTAAACACAGTTCACTTTCATAGCAGCCACATTGTATTCCTTCTCGCATCTATGCGCTCTCCTCCTCTCACCTTTTCCCTTAGCTTGTGGACTTCAATGCACAACACATCAGCTGTATGTGACCAGGCGAAAAAACATTTCCAAGCCAAACCTTATCATAACCACTACACACAGCCTACATAGTTGTCATCATATTAGCTAAAGTAACATCATAGTCAACATAGCTTAAAAAACTAACGCGTTAGTAAACCCACTACAATCATGCAGTTTAGCCCTTACACCGGCTGGCCCCGGTAGCAATAAATTAGTAAAACCAAAAGCTTACCTTGACTTGGAAGAGTTCCAGTGTTATGTTGGATAGTCATAGCCAGCTAGCTAACATAGCATCCCTCTGTTTGAGCAGGGTGTTTGAGTAGGCTAAACTAGCTAGCTGCATTTGCTAGCTAAGTCAGTGAAACTGAAAGTGAAAAAAAAATTACAATCTCTCTCTGTCTATCTTTCTCTTGCTTCTCCTTCATTTTGACTCTTTAAGTCAACTACTCTCCACATTTTATGCACTGGAGTGCTAGCTAGATGTAGCTTATGGTTTCAGTACTAGATTAATTATCTGATCCTTTGATTGGGTGGACAACATGTCAGTTCATGCTGCAAGAGCTCTGATAGGTTGGAGGATGTCCTCCGGAAGTTGACATAATTACTGTGTAAGTCTATGGAAGGGGGTGAGAACCATGAGCCTCCTAGGTTTTGTATTGAAGTCAATGTACCCAGAGGAGGACGGAAGCTAGCTGTCCTTCGGCTACACCATGGTGCTACCGTACAGAGTGCTGTTGAGCTATTGTAGAACTTCATTGCAAAACAGTGTGTTTTAATCAATTATTTGGTGACGTGAATATATTTAGAATAGTTTTATGTAATGTTTTACAATTACATTTTTATGAAATTAACTGAGGAGGATGGTCCTCCCCTTCCTCCTCTGAGGAGCCTCCACTGTCTGACAACCAGGAATTGCTTCCTTAGGCAACAGACTGTGCAGAGGCTTAAGAACTTCCATAATTAACTGTCACAATGTTTAAAAACTAACAAATGGACTTTATGTCAACGAGGACCCATTAATTGACCAGCTCCTCTCGCCGATCGGCCTATTATCTCCATTACTGCAGCCCTGGTGTCTGCAGCTTCGCAGCCGCAGCTTCCCTCTCTCTCTCAGAAACACTCAGCTCCCCTGGGAAGGTATAACTAGCCACGCTCAGAGTACCACTACCCAGAGCTCTGCATCTGACTTAATAAAAGACACACTGAGTTACATGATAACTTGGGGGGAAATGTCCATATGTGGAACTAATAAGTACCTCATACAGAGGATTGGATAGAGAGAAAAATAGTGATTTAGCTCGGAGGCATACAGAAAAACATGAGCAGTATGGGAGAAGTACCATGTGTGATTGCTAGCTACAGCTTACAGTTATTTACATTTACCTTTAAGTCATTTAGCAGACGCTCTTATCCAGAGCGACTTACAAATTGGTGCAACCACATCTTGATCACAGTAAGTACACTTCTTCAAACAAGCAGCTGTGAGCAAAGTCAGTGCAATCAGGGACAACTACATCTCGATCACATATTTATCTTTATATAAGGGACTGAAATGTAATTATTGCAGGCTGAGTTTGTATACATTCTGAGCACTTAAGGGAAGGATGAAGGATGAATTACTACACTGCTCAAAAAAATTAAGGGAACACTAAAATAACACATCCTAGATCTGAATGAATGAAATAATCTTATTAAATACTTTTTTCTTTACATAGTTGAATGTGCTGACAACAAAATCACACAAAAATTATCAATGGAAATCAAATTTATCAACCTATGGAGGTCTGGATTTGGAGTCACCCTCAAAATTAAAGTGGAAAACCACACTACAGGCTGATCCAACTTTGATGTAATGTACGTGTGTGGCCTCCACGTGCCTGTATGACCTCCCTACAATGCCTGGGCATGCTCCTGATGAGGTGGCGGATGGTCTCCTGAGGGATCTCCTCCCAGACCTGGACTAAAGCATCCACCAACTCCTGGACAGTCTGTGGTGCAACGTGGCGTTGGTGGATGGAGCGAGACATGATGTCCCAGATGTGCTCAATTGGATTCAGGTCTGGGGAACGGGCGGGCCAGTCCATAGCATCAATGCCTTCCTCTTGCAGGAACTGCTGACACACTCCAGCCACATGAGGTCTAGCATTGTCTTGCATTAGGAGGAACCCAGGGCCAACCGCACCAGCATATGGTCTCACAAGGGGTCTGAGGATCTCATCTCGGTACCTAATGGCAGTCAGGCTACCTCTGGCGAGCACATGGAGGGCTGTGCGGCCCCCCAAAGAAATGCCACCCCACACCATGACTGACCCACTGCCAAACCGGTCATGCTGGAGGATGTTGCAGGCAGCAGAACGTTCTCCACGGCGTCTCCAGACTCTGTCACGTCTGTCACATGTGCTCAGTGTGAACCTGCTTTCATCTGTGAAGAGCACAGGGCGCCAGTGGCGAATTTGCCAATCTTGGTGTTCTCTGGCAAATGCCAAACGTCCTGCACGGTGTTGGGCTGTAAGCACAACCCCCACCTGTGGACGTCGGGCCCTCATACCACCCTCATGGAGTCTGTTTCTGACCATTTGAGCAGACACATGCACATTTGTGGCCTGCTGGAGGTCATTTTGCAGGGCTCTGGCAGTGCTCCTCCTGCTCCTCCTTGCACAAAGGCGGAGGTAGCAGTCCTGCTGCTGGGTTGTTGCCCTCCTATGGCCTCCTCCACGTCTCCTGATGTACTGGCCTGTCTCCTGGTAGCGCCTCCATGCTCTGGACACTACGCTGACAGACACAACAAACCTTCTTGCCACAGCTCGCATTGATGTGCCATCCTGGATGAGCTGCACTACCTGAGCCACATGTGTGGGTTGTAGACTCCGTCTCATGCTACCACTAGAGTGAAAGCACCGCCAGCATTCAAAAGTGACCAAAACATCAGCCAGGAAGCATAGGAACTGAGAAGTGGTCTGTGGTCACCACCTGCAAAACCAGTCCTTTATTGGGGGTGTCTTGCTAATTGCCTATAATTTCCACCTGTTGTCCATTCCATTTGCACAACAGCATGTGACATTTATTGTCAATCAGTGTTGCTTCCTAAGTGGACAGTTTGATTTCACAGAAGTGTGATTGACTTGGAGCTACATTGTGTTGTTTAAGTGTTCCCTTAATTTTTTTGAGCAGTGTATATTCAAAGCTGGTTGAATACAGGGAAATGATATTGCAATATTCTTAGGCTACAGAGAGGAAATTGTCTTCAAATGAAGATGCTTGAGGCACGAGGGAGGGTCAGTGAAGCCGTGTTTGTGTGTGTGTGTGTGTGTGTGTGTGTGTGTGTGTGTGTGTGTGTGTGTGTGTGTGTGTGTGTGTGTGTGTGTGTGTGTGTGTGTGTGTGTGTGTGTGTGTGTGTGTGTGTGTGTGTGTGTGTGTGTGTGTGTGTGTGTGTGTGTGTGTGTGTGTGTGTGTGTGTGTGTGTGTGTGTGTGTGTACGCACTACTATTTACTATTACGGTCTAAAATGCTTAGATCAGTGTCTACGCTGATCAGTGCCTTGACTGGCTGCATCATCGCTTGGTATGGCAAATGCACCGCCCTTGACCGCAAAGCGCTACAGAGGGTGGTGCAGACAGCCCAGTACATTATGTTCCAACATTCCATCCATCTTGTGCCAATATCAGTTCTCTTTAAGTCTTGGTTCCAATAGTTTAAATTTGTTTCTAAGAGATTGTCAGTTGGATAGGCAAGGTTTTGTATACCTTACCCATCATATGAATATCATTTTCTGACTCAAATAGGATTCCCTCAAGATTGCTCTGATTTCAAATCTAAATTTCTTGATATGAAACTTTTAAGTTGAATGTATTTTAAAATATCTACTTTGGTCAGTCCAAAATTGCTTTTTAATTCTGTCACAGCTATCTAAGGATTGTTCCATAGGGTTGTGTTTTTAGGAAGTGATATTGGTTCTTGTGGAATACGTCATAGTGTTCTTAACTATGAAGTTGTTAATGTTCTTAGCTTTATCCTTCGAAAATAGACATGTGAAAAGATTCTGGGCTGAACATGCACATCTTCAATATGTACCCATTGTACCTCTTTAGTGCATTTAACTATAGGTCGCAAGTAAAAGCCCTGGGTGGCGAGTTGATACAATTCCAAGTCTGGAAGGTTAAAACCACCCTCAGACTTAGGAAGATGTAAAACTTGAGTATTATTTGTCCATATAAAGTCTGATATGAGTGAGTATACTTTTTTAAAGAATGTCTTCAGTGGGGTAATTGGTATTACCGAGAATAAATATAAAAACTTTGGGAGCCATGCCATTCTGAACAAGTTTATTCTACCTGTAAGATTTATGGGAAGATTATTCTATTTAAATATATCAGCTTTCATATTGTTGAGTAATGGGATAAAGTTATATTTATATATTTGTTGTTTGTTGTCACTTATTAAGCATCCTAAGTATTTTATATGTTTGTGGTTCACTTAAAGGATTGCTGAAGATCATGAGTAATACTTTTTCTTGCCATTATTTTGTTTTTTTCTACATTGATTTTATATCCTGAGATTTTAGAGTATACAGAACATATTTTTAGCAAGGGGGGCATTGAGTTTTCAATATTGGTCAGGTATATCAGGATACCATCTGCAAATAAGTTCAGTTTAAATTCATGTTTACCAATACTGATACCTGTTAAGTTTGGGTCCTGTCTAATTCTTTCTGCAAGCGGTTAAATTGCCAGTGCAAACAGGAGGGAGAGAGGACATCCCTGTCTTGTGCCCCTTTCTAAAGCAATTAAAATCAGATAATGTATAATTTGTGTATATTTTTGCTTTAGGAAATTTGTATAATATTTTTTATCAAATGTATTATTTCAGCTGTCAAAAGCTTCCAAAGTTTTGAATAGAAAAGGCCATTCAAGATGGTCGAACGCCTTTTCAGGATCAACAGTCATTATTGATAAATCTCAGTGCTGTAAAATACTTAAGAAAAAATACTTTAAAGTACTGCTTAAGTAGTTTTTTTTGGGTATCTGTACTTTCTATTTATATTCTTGACAACATTTACTTTACTACATTCCTAATGAAAATAATGTACTTTTTACTCAATACAATTTCCCTGACACCCAAAAGTACTCGTTACATTTTTAATACTTTGCAGGACAGGAAATTGGTCAAATTCACGCACTTATCAAGAGAACATCCCTGGTCATCCCTACTGCCTCTGATCTGGCGGACTCACCAAACACACACACTTGGTTTGTAAATTATATCTGAGTTTTGATGTGCCCCTGGCTCTCCGTAAATAAATAAAAAAAAACTGCAAATGGTGCCGTCTGGTTTGCGTAATATAAGAAATTAGAAATTATTTTTACTTTTACTTTGATACTTAAATATATTTTAACAATTACATTTAATTTTGACACTGAAGTATATTTAAAACCAAATACTTTTAGACTTTTACTGAAGTAGTATTTTACTGGGTGACTTTCAATTTTACTCAAGTATGACAATTGGGCCCTTTTTCCACCACTGATAAATCTATATCTAGTTTTTTAGCGTATTGTATTACTAAAACATTTTCTTGTATTTGTTTGTTAGTGTCTATTTTTAATAAACCCTTTCTGATTGATATGCATCAAGTCTGGTAAGACTTTTGAGAGGGGTTCTTTGAGGAACCTTTTTCAACTGGAAAGGTTCCGGTGGTGTGGCAACCCAAAAGATTATTCCAGGCACCTTTACTTCTAAGAGTGTAGCGGCACTAAATAGCTGGGGCTAGCGAAAATCAGAAGCTGCAGGTTGTGTTTCAGGAGCCTGCTGTGGGGTCAGTAGCAGTGATCCTTAGTCCTAAGTCATCGCTCTGTCATGTGGAGGATGTTAAAAGCAGTGATTATGGCGGGCCAAGGCTGCGTTTCCCTTTTCCCTCTGCATTAACTGTCAAAGTTGGAATTCTAATGGATCGTTTGACGTACAGGCACTGGGTGTCGAGGACTCTTCCTGTCTCAGCAAAATAACCCATCACTGAGTTTACCCTGGCACAAGCAGAGATGTCTGTGGAATGCTAATTTGCCTCCCATTTGGCCTCCTATACCATATCGCAGATTATTCTGTCCACATTAGCATAAATATGCAGGTGTCTGTGTGTGCGTGTGTTTACTCACATTTATGTGAGGGTTCGTGCCCCCCCGTGGGTGTCAGAGCTATGGGATGTCTCATATAAATGGCATCGACACACAGAGATGAAGGACCTCTGCAGTGCTGTTGACAGAGGTTAGCTGGCCCTCGTAAGCCCTGACCATAATTACTTGATAATAGGCTGATTACAACTAGCCACTTATACCCTGGGGAGAGAGACTGACAAATAGGGGTTAAATGGCACCATTCTTCACACACACGCATACATTTACATTTTAGTCATTTAGCAGACGCTCTTATCCAGAGCAACTTACAGTTAGTGAGTTTATTATTTATTTATTTTTATTTTATACTGGCCCCCCGTGGGAATCGAACCCACAACCCTGGCGTTGCAAACGCCATGCTCTACCAACTGAGCTACATCCCTGCCGGCCATTCCCTCCCATACCCTGGACGACGCCGGGCCAATTGTGCGCCACCCCATGGGTCTCCCGGTCGCGGCCGGCTACGACAGAGACTGGATTCGAACCAGGATCACTAGTGGCCTTAGACCACTGCGCCACTCGGGAGGCCATACGCATACACACATGCACTCACACATCCACCACACACACACAAATGTTGAGAAATTACCAGTGGGTTTACATATTTGCTATAGGTGATGATAGCTCACTGCTTAGAATAAGTATGAGCCTCTCGCCAGGCTCCTGTGGGCAGCTCTTCATCTTGGCAACAGGCATGTAATTGCTTCAATATGTTGTATATGGCAATAACACAATAGCAGGGCTGTTGCCATGAGCAGAGGAGGAGAGGAGAGACATATTGATGAGTGGTGGGGTAGAACTCTCATTCTCATTCCCACCTTCTTTCTTCTATCTTCCCTCCTTTCGTCCTCTTCTCCACCTTTTCTTTTAAACGGAGCCCTTCAGGAGTCCCACTTGGAAAGAGCCAACTGTCTCTTCCTCACTCCCCCCCTCTCTCTCTCTCTCTCTCTCTCTCTCTCTCTCTCTCTCTCTCTCTCTCTCTCTCTCTCTCTCTCTCTCTCTCTCTCTCTCTCTCTCTCTCTCTCTCTCTCTCTCTCTCTTCTCTCTCTTTACTTCTTTCTCTTTCTCTCTCCCTCTCTTCCATCCTCTGAGTGATTGCTCTCTCTTCTCTCTCTGACAGAGGCACAGAAACCCCCTCTGGGTAAGCTCCTCCTGTGAGAAGCAGAATACCAATCCACCTCCCTCCCTCACTCGACTGTTTCTAGTGCCCTTCTTCCCTGCCCACTCCTCTCCATCCCTAATCTATTTGCACTTTAAAGAGTGTTCCACCATTCCCTCTCTGGATTTACCCTCCAACATTTCCTTTCAATAGCAAACTTCCGCCTGTGAGCGCAAGTGGAAAATTCCATATCCCTGGGTCCCAACCACTACACAACATAAAACATTTTAACAAATAACCCTTGCACCTCGGCAGCAAACAACAGAGCGTGAGCAGCCTCGACAATAGGTGTCAAATAAATACCTCAGCCAGCCAGCTCAGCTGCTAAGTGATGTTTCTCTGTACTGCGTTGAATAATGTATCATGTAGACATTGATCCATGTTCAGTTTTTTATGACACGGTGTGAGGCGTAGGGTGCGTCTCAAATGGCACTCTATTCCCCATAGTGCACTACTTTTGACCAGGGCTCATAGGGTGCACTATATAGGGACTAGGGTGCCATTTGGGATGCAGTTTGTGTGCAGCCAGCTTACCACTGTTGGACAATAAGAGCCCTGTGTGGATTTCCTATTTCTGCATACAGAGCAAGGTAACTCATATATTCAAGATGATACAGTGTGTTTGATTAGAGACCAACTGTCAAATCTCCTCCTGTTTCTCCCCTCTGGCGCTCTGATTCGCCGGTCTACTGAGCCACCAGTCTGAGCGCACCACCTCGGCAACACCGGAATGGAAACCCAACGCACCCTAATCACCTCCAGCGCACCTGCACCTCATCATCTCATCACCACCCCTATTTAGCCCTGGACTGTTCTGAATGATGTTGTGTATGATTGTTAAGCTCTGTGTGTTTACGCTTCTTTGTTATCTCTCTTGCTCATTGTTAAGTAAACCTTGACCTTGTTAATTTCTGCGTCTGCGTCCTGCCTCTTCGTATACTCAGTACACGTCACAGAATCACACACCAAACGAAAATGGATGCAGCAGGAGTTTCCCAGTGCCACGACCAGCACCAGCAGCAGCTTGCCCAGTTGAAAGTCGCCATGCAGGAAGTGCTCCAAACTCTGCATAATCTGCCCAGCGCTCCGGTTCCAACTCAGGGAGCGGCAGGTGCCCCCAATCCACCTGTTCCCGTGCTATCACCCACTCCTGCGGGAACCCTCGCCCTATCGGAGTGCTATGACAGTAAAACTACTAAATGTAGCGGCTTCCTGCTACAGGTTTCACTTTATCTAGCGCGTCAGCCTGGGGCATATCCATCTGACCAAGCCAGGATAGCACTGGTGATTTCGCTTCTTAAAGGAAAGGTGCTGGATTGGGCCACAGCAGTCTGGGAAGGACCATAGATCTCCTGGTACCTCCCTATCTAGGCGGTATGAGTCCCGTCGCCGCTCCGTGAGTGTTACGTCAGCTCCTATCACAAAACCATTGTTTTTAGTTCCCATAACGGTGACTCGTTATTCTTTCTCTTTCATTTCTACCGCAATGATAGATTCCAGATCAGCGGGGAACCTTATAGATAGGGAGCTGGTCTCTGAATGGGGGTTGCCCACCATGCCACTGCCATCTCCGCTACACATCACCTCACTCGACAATAAACCCCTTGGATCAGGCACCATTACGCACGTCACTCTCCCCATCACCATCACCATTCCCACCCTACTGGAGCACCATGAGGAGCTGTCATTCCACATCGTCACCTCACCCCTTCACCGGATCGTCTTGGGATTGCCCTGGCTCAGACTACACAACCCCACCATTAATTGGAGCACCAAGAGGATCACAGCCTGGTCCACCTCATGCCAGAAGACCTGCCTGCCGGTGGTTTGTTGTTCCACATCAGTGGAGAGTCCGAAGTCCGCCCTCCAGCCCAACATTCCACGTGAGTACGCAGATCTCTCCGATGTCTTCTCTTCATTAAAAGCTAAGTGTCTCCCTCCTCACAGGCCCTGGGACTGCACCATTGACCTACTGGAGGGACAACACCCCCCGAAGAGTTGTATTTACCCCCTTTCCATGGCGGAGACTGAGACCATGGAGAAGTATGTGGCAGAGACCCTGAAACAGGGGTTCATCAGACGCTCTACCTCTCCTGCCTCCGCCAGCTTCTTCTTCATGGCCAAAAAAGACGGAGGACTGAGACCATGCATTGACTACAGGGGGCTGAACGCAGTCACCACCATGTACCAGTAACCCCTCCCTCTGGTTCCGTCGGCCATCGAGCATCTACGAGGGGCCCGGTACTTTACCAAGTTGGACCTGAGGAGTGCCTACAACCTGATCCGAATCCGGGAAGGAGACGAGTGGAAGACGGTATTCAGCACTACTTCAAGCCACTATGAATACTGCGTCATGCCCTACGGCATTGCTAACGCACCTTCTGTGTTCCAGTCATTCGTCAATGACGTGTTCCGGGACATGCTGAGTAGACAGGTGGTGGTGTACATCGACAATATCCT
Organism: Coregonus clupeaformis; assembly: GCF_020615455.1. NCBI lineage: Eukaryota > Metazoa > Chordata > Actinopteri > Salmoniformes > Salmonidae > Coregonus > Coregonus clupeaformis. The sequence continues at coordinate 846,094 of NW_025533525.1, read as the reverse complement.
GATCTACTTGGCTACGTTCGAGGAGCACGTCAGGGACGTCCGAGCTGTCCTACTCCGCCTCCAGGAACACAGCCTGTTGGTGAAGGGGGAGAAATGCGAATTACACCAACAGGCTATCTCCTTCCTGGGATACCGCATCAGTCCTCAGGGGGTGTTCATGGAAGGAGTGAAGACGGACACCGTCTGGTCATGGCCAGTTCCCACCACCATCAAGGGCCTACAGAGCTTCCTGGGCTTCGCTAATTTCTACCGGCGTTTCATCTTGTCCTTCAGCTCCATAGCCACCCCGCTCACCTCTCTCCTTAAGGGTGGGCCTCATAAGCTGGCCTGGAACCCTGAGGCTGACGCTGCCTTCAAGAGGCTGAAGGAGAGGTTCACCACAGCGGCCATCCTATAACACCCAGATCCCATCTTGTCCTTTCATCCTGGAGGTGGACGCATCGGAGGAGGGCGTGGGTGCGGTCCTCTCCCAGCGGCACGGTAAGCCAGAGAAAATGTATCCCTGTGCCTTTTTCTCTAAAAAGCTTACCCCCGCAGAGTGGAACTATGGAGTTGGAGACAGGGCACTGTTGGCGGTGGTCCTCGCTCTGGAGGAATGGAGACACTGGCTGGAGGGCGCAGACCATCCATTCCGGATTCTTACTGACCACCGGAATTTGGAGCACATACGGGCAGCGAAACAGATGAACTCTCGTCAAGCCTGTGAAGGCCGACGCACTCTCCAGGATGCACCATACCTGAGAAAGGAAGGATCTAGGGGGTCCTATCCTGCCCTCGTCTCTCATCGTTGCTCCTGTCTTTTGGGATGTGGACAAAGACATCTGCCTGGCGGCTCAGGAGGACCCAGCGCCTGCCAACGCCCACCCGGGGCGCGTGTACATACCCACAAGTGTCCGTGACCGCCTGCTGATCTGGGCACACACCACCCTTACGGCAGGGCACTCTGGTATTACGCGCACCCTGCATTCTCTAGCCCAAAAATACTGGTGGCCCACCTTGGCTTCTGATGTCTCCCGCTACGTCAACTCCTGTTCCATATGTGCCCAAACGAAGACACCTCAGAATGCCCCAGCAGGCAAACTAGTTCCTCTCCCAGTGCCTCAGTGACCTTGGTCACACCTGTCCATAGACTTTGTCACCGGCCTTCCACGTTCTGACTGCGTCACCACAGTCAAGGTGGTCGTAGATCGGTTCTCCAAATCATGCCGTTTTTTGCCACTAACTGGTCTTCCTTCTGCTCTCCATGTTGCTGAGGTCCTGTTCCAACAGGTCTTCCGGCATTATGGACTTCTAGAGGACATTGTCTCGGACCGTGGGCCCCAATTCACCTCCGGAGTGTGGAAGGTTTTCCTGGAGAAGATCGGGGCCACGGCCAGCCTCACATCCAGGTATAGGCCTCAGTCGAATGGGCAGGTGGAGCGCATGAACCAGGAGCTGGGGAGGTTTCTTTGGTGCCACTGTCAGGACCGGCAGGGTAAGTGGGCGAGGTTTCTTCCTTGGGCAGAATATGCCCAGAATTCCCTCGTTCACTCCTCCACGGGGCTCACTCCCTTCCAGTGTGTCCTGGGGTACCAGCCGGCCCTGGCCCCTTGGACACCCAGCCAGACCGATGCGACCGCTGTCGACGAGTGGTTCCACAGGGCCAGACAGGTCTGGGACACCGCCCATGTCCATCTCCAGAGGGCCATTCGTCGGCAGAAGGACCAAGCCGACTGCCACCGCATTGAGGCCCCTGTATTCCAGCCTGGGGATCGTGTCTGGTTGTCCACAAAAAACCTCCCTATCCGCCTGCCCTGCAAGAAACTGAGCCCCCAGTTTGTGGGGCCGTTTAAGGTCCTCCGGCGGATAAATGAGGTATCCTTCCCCCTCACTCTCACACACTTTCATGTGTCTCTCCTCAAGCCGGTGGTTCCTGGTCCTCTGGCAGATGCCGTCCCCCGGGGTACACCTCCTCTGCCCCTGGACATTGACGGGAGTCCGGCGTATGCGGTGAGGGACCTGCTGGACTCCAGGTTCCATGGGGAACGGCTCCATTACCTGGTGGGCTGGGAGGGGTATGGTCCTGAGGAGAGGAGCTGGGTTCCGCCTGGGGACATTCTGGACCCCAACCTAATTCGGGACTTCCACCGACTTCCAGCGGCTGGAGCTGTGCGTCCAGGGGTACTGTCACGTCTCTTCCCGTTGCTCCCCTCCGCGCTCTGATTCGCCGGTCTACTGAGCCACCGGTCTGAGCACACCACCTCGGCAACACCGGAATGGAAACCCAACGCACCCTAATCACCTCGAGCGCACCTGCACCTCATCTCATCACCACCCTTATTTAGCCCTGGACTGTTCTGGATGATGTTGTGTGTGATTGTTAAGCTTCGTGTCATTTACTCTTCTTTGTTATCTCTCTTGCTCATTGTTAAGTAAACCTTGAACTTGTTAATTTCTTGCCTCTTCGTTTACTCAGTACGCGTCACACCATGGGTTCCTGTGGGCTAGTGACCATGGGATGCCCATATACTGTATGTACTATAGAATATGTATAGGCCTTTATCCTGTAAAGAACTGTAGAATATAGAATGAACTATGGAATATTTACAGCCTATTTCCTGGAAAGCATAATAGAATATAGAATGTATTAGACAAGGTACAGGTGTTTACCTTGTAGATCACAATAGAATACAGCAGCCAAATTCTGATATTTTTTCCACTAATTGGTCTTTTGACCAATCACTTCAGATCTTTTCACATCAGATATTTTTAAGAGCTTATCTGATTGGTTAAAATATCAATTAGTGAAAATAATATCAGAATTGTGCTGCCTGTGTAAACGCAGCCATAGAGTCATAGAATAAAGTTGAAGTCGGAAGTTTACATACACTTACGTTGGAGTCATTAAAAGTTTTTCAACCACTCCACAAATTTCTTGTTAACAAACTATAGTTTTGGCAAGTCGGTTAGGACATTTACTTTGTGCGTGACACAAGTCATTTTTCCAACAATCGTTTACAGAGAGATTATTTCACTTATAATTCACTGTATCACAATTCCAGTGGGTCAAAAGTTAACATTTTACATTCCAGAAAATGATGTCATGGCTTTAGAAGCTTCTGATAGGCTAATTGACATCATTTGAGTAAACTGGAGGTGTACCTGTGGATGTATTTCAAGGCCTACGTTCAAACTCCGTGCCTCTTTGCTTGACATCATGGGAAAATCAAAAGATATCAGCCAAGACCTGAGAAAAAAATGTGTAGACCTCCACAAGTCTGGTTTATCCTTGGGAGCAATTTCCAAATGCCTGAAGGTACCACGTTCATCTGTACAAACAATAGTAAGCAAGTATAGACACCATGGGACCACGCAGCCGTCATACCGCTCAGGAAGGAGACGCGTTCTGTCTCCTAGAGATGAATGTACTTTGGTGTGAAAAGTGCAAATCAATCCCAGAACAACAGCAAAGAACCTTGTGAAGATGCTGGAGGAAACAGGTACAAAAGCATCTATATCCACAGTAAAACAAGTCCTATATCGACATAACCTGAAAGGCCGCTCAGCAAGGAAGAAGCCACTGCTCCAAAACCACCATAAAAAAGCAAGACTACGGTTTGCAACTGCACATGGGGACAAAGATCGTACTTTTTGGAGAAATGTCCTCTGGTCTGATGAAACAAAAATAGAACTGTTTGGCCATAATGACCATCGTTATGTTTGGAGGAAAAAGGGAAGGCTTGCAAGCCGTAGAACACCATCCCAACCGTGAAGCACAGAATGGCAAAATGGCTTAAGGACAACAAAGTCAAGGTACTGGAGTGGCCATCACAAAGCCCTGACCTCAATCCTATAGAAAATGTGTGGACAGAACTGAAAAAGTGTGTGCGAGCAAGGAGGCCTACAAATCTGACTCAGTTACACCAGCTCTGTCAGGAGGAATGGGCCAAAATTTACCCAACTTATTGTGGGAAGCTTGTGGAAGGCTACCAGAAACGTTTGACCCAAGTTAAACAATTTAAAGGCAATGCTACCAAATACTAATTGAGTGTATGTAAACTTCTGACCCACTGGGAATGTGATGAAAGAAATAAAAGCTGAAATAAATAATTCTCTCTACTATTATTCTGACATTTCACATTCTTAAAATAAAGTGGTGATCCTAACTGACCTAAGACAGGGGATTTTTACTTGGATTAAATGTCAGGAATTGTGAAAAACTGAGTTTAAATGTATTTGGCTAAGGTGTATGTAAACTTACGACTCCAACTGTATGTATAGGTGTTTTACTAGGAAAGACTGAATGGACAATCCTGGTTCTTGGAAGTTATTAGCTTCTGTTCCAGCCTTAGCATACCTCTGACCAGAACAAGTCATTGTGGCCTGAACCATCATAAACAGCCATGACTGAAAACATGGTCAACAACATCCTCCATCCATTCATTCCTTTCTTTCTTCAACACAGATATGTTTAAAGTGTTGTTTACAGAGTAGTGGTGACTATCCCTGTTAGATTAATCATTTCCTATACAGCTTTTCTGAGCTCTGCAGAAACAACTCAATACTGTAGCCAGCATCACAACCCAATACCTTCTCTGAGCTGTGGAGCCAGTAATGCGCATCACTACTCAGCAGAGTAGGTACTGTGGGTGCATTCTGGAGTGACTATGGAGTGACAAAGTTACTTTTTACTCTGCGGTTTCTAGGCAACATGTTGCACTCCAGGTAAATGGCTCTCGCGGACGCGGTTCAAGAGCAACATGCTGTTTCTTCTATGGACTCGACCTATGCAGCAGAAAGACTTGTGTGAATACTGTGGCAAAAGCCATAGCTCTTCAAGACTTAAAGTAATGGAACAAGTTATTGTTCCTTTTGACTTTTGTCCTGGAAGAGATTCAAAAGGAGTTTGCCATAAAATATTTGCTTCGGTTTGGCACCAAAAACAAAAAATAGTTATTTATGTTGCAGAAACCCAACACGACACGACACAACACATTACTCGAAGTAACTCTTTCCTAAACCAACCAACTTTTCCATGAAGTCTAAAATGGTGGAGAGGAAGAAGAGGAGAGTGTGCAGAGAGATTACAGAAGTTTTGGAGGCTGGATTAGACTCAGGAGTGTTTGAAGTACAGGAGGAAACACAAGCTGGGTTTCAGGGCAAAACTTTGACAAAACTGTCAATCCTGAGGAGAAGCAAAGCCAGCGAGGAAGGACGAGAGATGGGGGAGTAGGAGAGAGAAGGGAAGAGGAAGAGGGAAAGAGAAAGAGAAGAGAGAGAAGGTAAACGAGGGAGCTGGTGGAGGGGGGAAAGGAAGCAAGAACGAGAGATGAGAGAGGGAGAGAGAGAGTTAAAAATAAGACGTTTTACAGATTTCTCTGTTATAAAAGAGAAGAGAGGAGGATGCTTGGTGGAGATAAGAGGAGGAAGTTGATTAAAGTCGGAGATGAGGAAGAACAGAAGAGGCTGTATTTAGCATTCAGGCAGCATTGTAAAGGCTTATTTTCATGCTCCACTTGATTACAATGAGGATGTCTGGAGGGTCTCTGTGCTGTAGCTGAGTTGCGTTAGATAGCTGCACACCACTGGCTTATGATTAGAGCCTCCATGCTCTGTCATATTATCAAATCGCTCACATCTGATTATGCAGATGATCTGACCCAACACTTAAGGGGACAAGTGCACAATCTTTAACATTGTTCCGGGGCACATGTTGACAACCCCTTAAAGATGAAGCTAACTAAATATTTTTCCGTACAGCTCTGCGTGAAGTTAATTTGTAACTTCTATGTCTAAATAAGAAAAATATCTGCTCTGGCCTAGATAATGAAAGTATACAGTAAATTCTATGGCTTGACATTTGTCTGTAGAATGCTGTAATGTGGCCTTCGCCCAACATTCCATTTGATGTCTGTGCCTGGAGGTGGAGTGGCGGCATCTAAATTGACTAACGGAGGGAGTCAGTCATAATGATGTGAATGGCCGTTTGTGTATGCGCACGTGTGAATGTGTGCAAGTTCTCAAGTGTGTGCATGTTAGTGTGTGTGTGTGTGTGTGTGTGTGTTCAGCTGGCTGGCTGTGTTAAGGATTCTCCGGTCACATTCTGGCTGTTCCTCCTCTCTCCTCACACCACTAATTATTCCCCTGCCGGCCTCCCAGTCTCCTACACCTGTAATAGGAACACTACCATGCAATCTCCTACACCTTTAATAGGAACACTACCATGTCACCCAGACGTGAGAGGAGAAAGAAAAGCACAGGAGAGAAAGAGAGAGAATATTATATCAGAAGACACAGAGGATGCATCCCAAATGGCACCCTATTCCCTAATAGTGCACTACTTTGAGCAGAGCCCTATAGGCCCTAGTCAAAAGTGGTGCACTACAATTTTCAACCAGGGAGTATCCTGTACTGTACTGTATATTGTACATTCCTGAGCACTAATATAAAATATTCATAATGAGAGTGTGAAGGTAGATGCGGATAGGGAGGGGGGGCTAAAAGCTTAACTGGTTGATACCTTTGGAGTGTGAAAGAAGTATGTAAAGTTAAAGAATAAAGTGGGAAACAAGGCGGGTGGAGAGCGGGTGGAGGGAGAGAGCGGAGCCGCCTGCAGGTCCCCGGGGGTGCTCCCTGCCTTCCTGCGTGCGCCCACTGACTAATGGGCTGCCGTTGCCATGGAAACATTGCACGAGCGAGCGAGGAGCACCACACCGACGATGGTTGCCAGTGTTGTACAACGCAGCTTGCTGCCTCTCCTCTCCCCTCCTTCTCCTCCTCCAACTGCTCTCCCCCTCTTCTTCCTATCCTCTCTCCATCCCCTACACCTCGAGCCACAGGCAGGCAGGCTAGCAGGCAGTTAGGCAGGCAGCCATCAACCTGTGTGGAGAAAGTGGAAGTGTCAGTGTTCGCCTCACTCCCCCTTTTTTCTCTCCCTCTCTCTTTCGCAGCCTTTTAACTGCAGGCAGTCACAGGCACATAATGTAGTGGTTTAAAGGTTGAAGATTATTCTATGTTCTGTTATCCCTCCTCTTTAAAGCGCTCACTGACGTCAGTGGTACAGGTTGGGGTTGGTATATTACAAAGCTCAGTCTCCATATAGTAACACTTTACTGGTTCAAGGGGTGAAGAGGGTTTCTGTGTTCGTTATTCCCTACTGGGTGAAGAGTGGTATTATCAATGATGTACAGTGGGGAGAACAAGTATTTGATACACTGCCGATTTTGCAGGTTTTTCTACTTACAACACATGTAGAGGTCTGTAATTTTTATCATAGGTACACTTCAACTGTGAGAGAAAATCACATTGTATGATTTTTAAGTAATTAATTTGCATTTTATTGCATGACATAAGTATTTGATACATCAGAAAAGCAAAACTTAATATTTGGTACAGAAACAATTACAGAGATCATACGTTTCCTGTAGGTCTTGACCAGGTTTGCACACACTGCAGCAGGGATTTTGGCCCACTCCTCCATACAGACCTTCTCCAGATCCTTCAGGTTTCGGGGCTGTCGCTGGGCAAGACAGACTTTAAGCTCCCTCCAAAGATTTTCTATTGGGTTCAGGTCTGGAGACTGGCTTGGCCACTCCAGGACCTTGGGATGCTTCTTACGGAGCCACTCCTTAGTTGCCCTGGCTGTGTGTTTCGGGTCTTGTCATGCTGGAAGACCCAGCCACGACCCATCTTCAATGCTCTTACTGAGGGAAGGAGGTTGTTGGCCAAGATCTCGCGATACATGGCCCCATCCATCCTCCCCTCAATACGGTGCAGTCGTCCTGTCCCCTTTGCAGAAAAGCATCCCCAAAGAATGATGTTTCCACCTCCATGCTTCACGGTTGGGATGGTGTTCTTGGGGTTGTACTCATCCTTCTTCTTCCTCCAAACACGGTGAGTGGAGTTTAGACCAAAAAGCTCTATTTTTGTCTCATCAGACCACATGACCTTCTCCTATTCCTCCTCTGGATCATCCAGTTGGTCATTGGCAAACTTCAGACGGGCCTGGACATGCGCTGGCTTGAGCAGAGGGACCTTGCGTGCGCTGCAGGATTTTAATCCATGACGGCGTAGTGTGTTACTAATGATTTTCTTTGAGACTGTGGTCCCAACTCTCTTCAGGTCATTGACCAGGTCCTGCCGTGTAGTTCTGGGCTGATCCCTCACCTTCCTCATGATCATTGATGCCCCACGAAGTGAGATCTTGCATGGAGCCCCAGACCGAGGGTGATTGACCGTCATCTTGAACTTCTTCAATTTTCTAATAATTGCGCCAACAGTTGTTGCCTTCTCACCAAGCTGCTTGCCTATTGTCCTGTAGCCCATCCCAGCCTTGTGCAGGTCTACAATTTTATCCCTGATGTCCTACACAGCTCTCTGGTCTTGGCCATTGTGGAGAGGTTGGAGTCTGTTTGATTGAGTGTGTGGACAGGTGTCTTTTATACAGGTAACGAGTTCAAACAGGTGCAGTTAATACAGGTAATGAGTGGATAACAGGAGGGCTTCTTAAAGAAAAACTAACAGGTCTGTGAGAGCCGGAATTCTTACTGGTTGGTAGGTGATCAAATACTTATGTCATGCAATAAAATGCAAATTAATTACTTAAAAATCATACAATGTGATTGTCTGGAGTTTGGTTTTAGATTCCGTCTCTCACAGTTGAAGTGTACCTATGATAAAAATTACAGACCTCTACATGCTTTGTAAGTAGGAAAGCAAAATCGGCAGTGTATCAAATACTTGTTCTCCCCACTGTATATCTGGTGGGAGGAGAACACAGGAATTGGAAGCGACACTAACAGCTCTGTTAACTCTCTGTCAGACACTTTGAGAGGATTTTAGAGAATAAACACACTTTTGGGTGTCAGGGAAAATGTATGAGAGTAAAACGTGAGGTGTTGTAAAATAACTAAGTAAAAATACTTAGAAATACTACACAGTGTATGTTTGTTTGTAGTTTAGTTAGTTAATGTAGATTGCATTTTCGGGGGGGTACATGTACTTTACTATTTATATTTTTGACAACTTTTACTTTTACTCCCCTAAACTCCTAAAGAAAATACATACATTTTAATCCCATACATTTTCCCAGACACCTAAAAGTATTTGTTACATTTCGAATGCTTAGCAGGACAGGAAAATGGTCAAATTCACGCACTTATCAAGAGAACACGTGATCATCCCTACTGCCTCTGATCTGGCGGACTCACTAACACAAATACTTCATTTGTACAGTGCCTTCGGAAAGTATTCAGACCCCTTGACTTTTTCCACATTTTGTTATGTTACAGCCTTATTCTAAAATTGATTAAATAGTTTTTTCCCCTCATCAATCTACACACAATACCCGATAATAACAAAGCAAAAACAGATTTGTTGAAATGTTGGCTAATTTATTACAAATACAAAACGGAAATATCACATTTATATAAGTATTCAGAACCTTTACTCAGTACTTTGTTGAAACAACATTGGCAGCGATTACAGCCTCGAGTCTTCTTGGATATGACGCTACAAGCTTGGCACATCTGTAATTGGTGAGTTTCTCCCATTCTTCTCTGCAGATCCTCTCAAGCTCTGTCAAGTTGGATGGGGAGCGTTGCTGCACAGCTATTTTCAGGTCTCTCCAGAGATGTTCGATCGGGTTCAAGTCCGGGCTCTGGCTGGGCCACTCAAGGACATTCAGAGACTTGTCCCGAAGCCACTCCTGCGTTGTCTTGGCTGTGTACTTAGGGTCGTTGTCCTGTTGGAAGGTGAACCTTTGCCCCAGTCTGAGGTCCTGAGTGCTCTGGAGCAGGTTTTCATCAAGGATCTCTATGTACTTTGTTCCGTTCATCTTTCCCTCGATCCTGACTAGTCTCCCAGTCCCTGCCGCTGAAGAACATCCCCACAGCATGATGCTGCCACCCCCATGCTTCACCGTAGGGATGGTGCCAGGTTTCCTGCAGACGTGGCGTATGGCATTCAGGCCAAAGAGTTAAATCTTGGTTTCATCAGACCAGAGAATCTTGTTTCTCATGGTCTGAGAGTCTTTAGGTGCCTTTTGGCAAACTCCAAGCGGGCTGTCATGTGCCTTTTGCCACTCTACAATAAAGGCCTGATTGGTGGAGTGCTGCAGAGATGGTTGTCCTTCTCGAAGTTTCCCCCATCTCCACAGAGGAAGTGTGAAGCTCTGTGAGAGTGACCATCGGGTTCTTGGTCACCTCCCTGACAAAGGCCCTCCTCCCCCGATTGCTCAGTTTGGCCGGGCGGCCAGCTCTAAGAAGAGTCTTGGTGGTTCCAAACTTCTTCCATTTAAGAATGATGGAGGCCACTGGGTTCTTAGGGACATTCAATGCTGCAGAAATGTTTTGGTACCCTTTCCCAGATCTGTGCCTCGACACAATCCTGTCTTGGAGCTCTACGGACAATTCCTTCGACCTCATGGCTTGGTTTTTGCTCTGAAATGCACTGTCAACTGTGGGATCTTATATAGAGAGGTGTGTGCCTTTCCAAATTATGTCCAATCAATTGTATTTACCACAGGTGGACTCCAATCAAGTTGTAGAAACATCTCAAGGATGATCAATGGAAACAGGATGCACTTGAACTCAATTTCGAGTCTCATAGCAAATGGTCTGAATACTTATGTAAATAAGGTATTTTTAATTTTTTACATTCTAAAAACCTTTTTTTGCTTTGTCAATATGGGGTATTGTGTGTAGATTGCTTAGGATTTTTATTTATTTAATCCATTTTAGAATAAGGCTGTAACGTAACAAAATGTGGAAAAAGTCAAGGGGTCTAAATACTTTCCGAAGGCACTGTAACTGCATAGTTTACATGCTGTATTGCCACTGAACTGACAGTATAAAACCCATACCTTCAAGAGCCCACTCTGAAACAGGATCAATATCTGATCTTATCATGTGATCAAATAGAACAATTTTAAGGCCATTAAATGTGCAGAAACAGGATGCGCCTGAGGTAAATTTCAAGTCTCATAGCAAAGGGTCTGAATACTTATGTAAATAAGGTTTTCTGTTGTTTTTTTTATACATTTGCAAAAAATTCTAAAAACCTGTTTTCATTTTGTCGCTATGGGGTATTGTGTGTAGACTGATGAGTATTTATTTTTATTTAATCCATTTTAGAATAAGGCTGTAACATAACAAAATGTGGAAAAAGTCAAGGGGTCTGAATACTTTCCGAATGCAATGTATATGATGTCTGAGTGTTGGAGTGTGCCCCTGGCTATCTGTAAATAAATAGAAAACTATAAAATTGTACCAGTCAAAAGTTTGGACACAACTACTAATTCAAGGGTTTTTACTATTTCTAAATTGTAGAATAATAGTGAAGACATCAAAACTATGAAATAACACATATGGAATAATGTAGTAACCAAAAAAGTGTTAAACAAATGAAAATATATTTTGTATTTGAGATTCTTCAAATAGCCCTACTTGGTAAAAGACCAAGTCCATATTATGGCAAGAACAGCTCAAATAATCAAAGAGAAAGGACAGTCCATCATTACTTTAAGACATGAAGGTCAGTCAATCCGGAAAAATTTCAATAACGTTTAAAGTTTCTTTAAGTGCAGTCGCAAAAACCATCAAGCGCTATGATGAAACTGGCTCTCATGAGGAATGCCACAGGAAAGTTAGACCAGAGTTACCTCTGCTGCAGAGGAGAAGTTCATTAGAGTTAACTGCACCTCAGATTGCAGCCCAAATAAATGCTTCACAGAGTTCAAGTAACAGACACATCTCAACATCAACTGTTCAGAGGAGACTGCGTGAATCAGGCCTTCTTTGTCAAAGTGCTGCAAAGAAACCACTACTAAAGGACACCAATAATAAGAAGAGACCTGCTTGGGCCAAGAAACACGAGCAATGGACATTAGACTGGTGGAAATCTGTCCTTTGGTCTGATGAGTCCAAATTTGAGATTTCTGGTTCCAACCGCTGTGAGACGCAGAGTAGGTGAACAGATGATCTCCGCATGTGTGGTTCCCACTGTGAAACATGGAGGAGGAGGTGTGATGGTGTGGGGGTGCTTTGCTGGTGACACTGACAGTGATTTGTTTAGAATTCATGGCACACTTAACCAGCATGGTAACCACAGCATTCTGCAGCGATACGCCATCCCATCTGGTTTGCTCTTAGTGGGACTATCATTTGTTTTTCAACAGAACAATGACCCAAAACACACCTTCAGGCTGTGTAAGGGCTATTTGACCAAGAAGGAGAATGATGGAGTGCTGCATCAGATGACCTGGCCTCCACAATCACCCGACCTCAACCCAATTGAGAAGGTTTGGGATTAGTTGGACCGCAGAGTGAAGGAAAAGCAGCCAACAAGTGCTCAGTATATGTGGGAACTCCTTCAAGACTGTTGGAAAAGCATTCCTCATGAAGCTGGTTGAGAGAATGCCAAGAGTGTTTAAAGCTGTCATCAAGGCAAAGTGTGGCTACTTTGAAGAATCTAACATCTAAAATCTATTTTGATTTGTTTAACACTTTTTTGGTTACTACATGATTCCATATGTGTTATTTCATAGTTTTGATGTCTTCACTATTATTCTACAATGTAGAAAATAGGTGTGTCCAAACTTTTGACTGGTACTGTATATTATGCAAACCAGATAGTACAATTTTCCAGGGTGCTGCACCTTAGTATCTTAGTTGCTTACCCAAAGGTCAGAGTCCCTCCATTACATCTCCACCATCTGTCCAGAATGGTAGAATTGCTATTTATGAGTTGGTAAACAGCACATGGAAAAAACAAGTTTGGTTACACATGTCACCCGCTGAAATATCAATGCAGTGAGAATAGGATCGATACCAGACATATTGTTGACAAAGTCCTGCTGCTCTTTCTAAAGAGCTTTTTGCGTCATCATAGCCTCCAATCCGTTATTTTGTACCATGTGACCAACACCAGTATGGGGAGGGAAGAGTTCAGCATTGAACCTTTCTGGGTTGAAACGTTTTACATTAATTTCTGTTTTGGGGAAAACTCTTCCCTAATCTCTCTCTCTCTCTCTCTCTCTCTCTCTCTCTCTCTCTCTCTCTCTCTCTCTCTCTCTCTCTCTCTCTCTCTCTCTCTCTCTCTCTCTCTCTCTCTCTCTCTCTCTCTCTCTCTCTTTTTTTTCCTTTCCTTTCTCTTTCTCTCTCTGTTTACTCCCCCCGCCCCTCTCTCTCGCTCTCTTGCTCTCACTCTCTTTCTCCTCCCCTGTGTGCACTACAGGGCCTGTTGTCCTTTGTCTAGATTGATGACATTTAGTAGATGTCTCTCATCAGAATGTTAAAAGAGCCCCGCAGCCACACACAGCCAAACAGGAGGGAGGGAGGGAAAGAGAAATGGAGGGAGGGAAAGAGAGTGGAGAGGGTGGCTGGGAGAGATAGGGATGGAGGGAAAGAGGGCTGAGACTGAGAGAGAGAGAGAGAGAGAGAGAGAGAGAGAGAGAGAGAGAGAGGGAGGAATTGATAGCAATTGAGAGTGCCTGGAAGAGAGAAGGTGGAAAAAGGATTGAGCGAGTGGGGGGTAAGAATGGAGGTAGGGAACATTGTTGTTTCAATAACGAGAAATTAGTTTTGACCCCCACATGGTACCTACAAAAAATAGTTGCTTCTGAATATGCTTCCAACAGCTGAATCTGATATGTCCCTGTCTCGTTAGTGTCTTTCAGCTCTGTATAATGGACATCCTTGCACAAGCATTGCATACAGCAGTCAATTCTTAATGGGTTACATATATATTTAAATATTAAGGTGGCTGTTTTTCTTTATTTCTTCAAGAGCTTTCTGACAATGTTGTAGCAGTGAAATACTCCGCTAAGATAAGAGCCACATACAATACCTCTATTCAGACAACATCACCTCTGCATTCACCTCAGTTTGCATTCACAGCTTCTGTATAGGAAGCCAAGGCTGTTTTCTCTGGAAGGTGTAATAATGCATTTCCTAGAAGTAGGGTTGGACATTGGAATGGGACGGTAACTGTATGTAGTCTAAGGTGCTGAGTCACTATTCCAACCCTCTCGCTCTCTTTTCCTCACTCTCTCTCTCTTCCTCTCTTCCTCCCCTGCATCGACTTCACCCTCTCCTCGCTTCTCCCTCTCTTTCCTTCCTTCTTTATTGACCATGTTGTCCAGTAATGTATTTATTTGTTGGATGAAATAAATAGGGCTGTTTTTTTCACACCAACCAATACTTGCTCAGCATGAATATTGATTGTTTTGGACCATGAGACAATCCCGTAGCTTGCTCGCTCTGACCTGCAGGTCAACAGGCAGGACCATAGCAGCAGTGCTCACACTCTAACACATCCTATCCTGTATTCTTAGCTGATGTTGAGAGAGAGAGAGACACAGAGAGACAGAGAGACACAGAGACACACACAGAGAGACACACACACAGAGAGAGAGAGAGAGAGAGAGAGAGAGAGAGAGAGAGAGAGAGAGAGAGAGACAGAGACACACACAGAGAGAGAGAGAGAGAGAGAGAGAGAGAGAGAGAGAGAGAGAGAGAGAGTCTGTCACTGTCTCAGCCAATTGCTGGATACCCGAGGGTTCGCCTCTGTGTCAAACATTGCAGCTATTAAAGACAGTCAGGAAGGCTCATAAAATGTAAAGCTGAAAATACTACTCTCAACAGGGATGACTTAAAGAGTCAATCAGCTAGGCTCTCAACTTGAGTTTTAAATGTGCTGCTAAAATGCCTTTATTGTCCCTGAATCAGAAATGTCTCTGTGGAGTATGTGTTACTATTTGATAAGTTAATATATGTTTTCTATCAAAGCATATGAATAATGCAAAATGCTTGAACTGAAGATTGGCACACGGTGGTTCTTTGTAAACTGTATTCCTGATTGTTCTCTGAAGGCTGTTATTGTCCCCCAGTAGCCTACTGTATTGGTGTTTACGCATAATATTGGAGGGAAATATTGTAGCAGTTACTATAGGTAGCTAGTCACCTCGTTAGTGTCATCTCTTATTGTATCTTCAAGGCATGATGCATCTTTAAGCAGGACTGGGGGTTAATATATGTGACATGCTGAAAGCACTTCATGCATATTGAGGGAGATGCTGTATAGTGGCTACAGGGTATCTAGTAGCATTGTTAGCATCATCACAAACTCCTACACTCATATCGTCAAGGCATGATGCATCTGTGAGGTGAATCAAGGGTTAATACTGTAATGTAACATGCAGATGACAATATGTAGGATGGGGAATAAAGTAAGTAGGCTAAGTAATTGCCATGCTCTGGGTGATTCTATTCAGTGGTAATTTACATAATCATCAAAATAATGCACAAATTCCATACTTAAACCTTTTGTGCCGTAATGAGTGCTAATTATCATAATTATAGACCATAGAACAACATTATTTTAGTGGTGCTTGCTTGTTAATGAATAATGTTATTTTTTTGGGATTAATGTATATTTTTATTTATTGTGATCCATGTAGCTACCCACTCTTTTGGCCTTTTCTTAAATGGAGAGTCTACTCATCTTAATTAATTAATTAATTAATTAATTAATTAATTAATTAATGTACCTCCTTATAGTACAGGTTCCTTAACAATCCTCTATGGCCATAGTGTCATTTACACACATTTTGGTTTGTTAATGTACAATTTTGTCACACCCTGGCTCTGGGACTCATTATGTTGAGCCAGGGTGTGTTCATTTCTATGTGTGTATTTCTGTGTTGGTGTTCATTCTAGTTTGTTGTATTCTATGTTTGCCTGAGTGACTCCCAATCAGAGGCAACGAGTGTCAGCTGTTGGCTGGTTGTCTCTGATTGGGAGCCATATTTAACTGTATGTTTTCCCTTTGTGGTTGTGGGTTTTTGTTCCGTGTTCGGTCATTGATACCGTGGACGTCACGAGTCGTGTTTTGTTTTGTATTTTGATGCTTTAACTAATTAAAGTATGTTTGTTCATCACGCTGCGCCTTGGTCTACTCCTTACCTCGATCGTGACAGAAAAACCCACCATGCAACGACCAAGCAGCGTGTCCAGGGGCAGCCCTTGGGGTGGACATGGGAGGAAGCGCCGGGAAAGGCCCTGGCGAAAGAGGAGCAGCGTGTCCAGGAGCAGGCAGCCTGGACATGGGAGGAGATATTGGACGGTAAAGGGTCCTGGACTTGGGGGGAAATCCTGGCCGGGATGGATCGCCGGCCATGGAGTGAGACAGTGGAGAGGCGACGGAGAGAGGAGCAACGGCGTGATCAGGGTCGTCGTCGGACGGTCGTGAGGCAACCCCAGAAAATTGTTAGGGGGGGGCAGACGGCATGGACGACGGGGCTGACGGAGGAGAAAAGGGGGCGGATCCAGAAGGCCACCAGGCCAGGGGTTCACCGCCCTGTACGTCCTGTGCGGATGCCTCACACAGAGTGTGTGAGGGTAGGCATTCAGCCAGGACGGGTGGTGGCCGCTCTTCACTCCAGGCCTCCTATCCGTCTCCACAGCCCGGTTCGGCCTGTCCCTGCTCCACGCACCAAGCCTACGGTGTGCGTCGCCAGCCCAGCCCGGCCTGTCTCTGCTCCACGCACCAAGCCTACGGTGTGCGCGCCAGCCCAGTCCGGCCTGTCCCTGCTCCACGCACCAAGCCTACGGTGTGCGTCGCCAGCCCGACCCGGCCTGTTCCTGCCACTCGCACCAAACCTACGGTGCGCGTCGCCAGCCCGGTCCGGCCTGTTCCTGCCACCCGCACCAAGTCTACGGTGCGCGTCGCCAGCCCGACCCGGCCTGTTCCTGCCACTCGCACCAAACCTACGGTGCGCGGCCGCCAGCCCGGTCCGGCCTGTTCCTGCCACCCGCACCAAGTCTACGGTGCGCGTCGCCAGCCCGACCCGGCCTGTTCCTGCCACTCGCACCAAACCTACGGTGCGCGTCGCCAGCCCGGTCCGGCCTGTTCCTGCCACCCGCACCAAGTCTACGGTGCGCGTCGCCAGCCCGACCCGGCCTGTTCCTGCCACCCGCACCAAGTCTACGGTGCGCGTCGCCAGCCCGACCCGACCTGTTCCTGCCACTTGCACCAAACCTACGGTGCGCGTCGCCAGCCCGGTCCGGCCTGTTCCTGCCACCCGCACCAAGTCTACGGTGCGCGTCGCCAGCCCGACCTGGCCTGTTCCTGCCACTCGCACCAAACCTACGGTGCGCGTCGCCAGCCCGGTCCGGCCTGTTCCTGCCACTCGCACTAAGCCAGGGGTGCGAGAAGTCAGCCTGGTAAGGCCCGTTCCTTCTCCACGCACCAAGCCAGGGGTGCGAGTCGTCAGCCTGGTAAGGCCCGTTCCTCCTCCACGCACCCAAGCCAGGGGTGCGCGTCGTCAGCCTGGTAAGGCCCGTTCCTCCTCCACGCACCAAGCCAGGGGTGCGAGTCGACAGCCTGGTAAGGATCGCTCCTGTTAAGTCCAGTCCTGCTCCAGCCGGGCGGGGCCAGACTGGACCAGGGGCACTATGGGGGGTGTATTGGAGGGTGGTGGTCAAGGCCGGAGCCAGAACCGCCGCCGAGGAGGTATGCCCGCCCAGCCCTCCCCTGGTTTGTTTAGTTGAGGCGCGGTCGCAGTCCGCGCCTTTAGGGGGGGGTACTGTCACACCCTGGCTCTGGGACTCATTATGTTGAGCCAGGGTGTGTTCATTTCTATGTGTGTATTTCTGTGTTGGTGTTCATTCTAGTTTGTTGTATTCTATGTTTGCCTGAGTGACTCCCAATCAGAGGCAACGAGTGTCAGCTGTTGGCTGGTTGTCTCTGATTGGGAGCCATATTTAACTGTATGTTTTCCCTTTGTGGTTGTGGGTTTTTGTTCCGTGTTCGGTCATTGATACCGTGGACGTCACGAGTCGTGTTTTGTTTTGTATTTTGATGCTTTAACTAATTAAAGTATGTTTGTTCATCACGCTGCGCCTTGGTCTACTCCTTACCTCGATCGTGACAAATTTATCATGATTGTTGACTGTAAATTACTTGGTAGATAGATGGTCATAGGTGGTAGATAGCTAATAGTTGTGATTATGTTCCAAAAAACTAACCAAATCATCAGCCTTAATAATCAATGACCAAATTTCAATTTTCCTTCAATATTTCTGCACATTATATATTTTAATATACAAATAATAACATTATTATTTAAATATTATAACAAAGTGGTAACTATCATAATATTGGGATATGCATAGGCTCTTAAGGAAATCATACTCTTCTGGTAAAGGTAATTTTATTTGGTTATTCTCAAGTAAATACAGAATTCAAATATCAATCAAGTTAAAAGACAATTCAAAAGTTTAAATAAATAAGTCATCAAATCATAGCTAAAACTGGCAGAACAAATCAAAAGGCAAACCCAATCAAATAGTTGCACAGGTTGGTCTGGTGGAGTTGTTGCTGGTCTGTCTGTCCTTTTGTTCGGTAGGGGAAGGGGTTTGGTCTGGGCTGGCAGCAGTTGGATGGGGTGGTAGTTGTGGTGGCTGCCACTGTATCCAGGGTTGTTTTTAACCTAGCATTGTAAGAATACCCTAACTCCCCAAATCAAACCCAGAGAATAAGTTTCAGCACCATACATGACTACTTATTACTTTACTTTTATTACTAATTAGTTGCCTCCTAACAATAATTAACATATCATTTTATTAATATGGAACTGGGCCACCAACATCACTCACTAAGTAAATGTCATGTTGACTTGTTTTCCTCATCTCCTCTCACTAATGGTCAAGTCATTAAATCAGGTTAGTGTACAGCCTTAGAACAGATGTTATTTTTTAACACATCCGTGTGTCTAGAGTTAGGGACGACACATGTTGGCACAACATGCTTTGTGTAAATTTTTCAACACATTTTGTGTAAATTCCTGCAATGAATGTGTTAAAAACAGAAACCCATACAACACACCCTAGATGATTAATGACCAATCACATTGCGGATCCGAAGTCATCACACAAATTCCGTCTCTTACAGTTGAAGTTACAACTGAAAAATGACAGACCTCTACATGCTTTGTAAGTAGGAAAACCTGCAAAATCGGCAGTGTATCAAATACTTGTTCTCCCCACTGTATATAAATATATATATATATATATATATATATATATATATATATATATATATATATATATATATTGTGATGTCACGAGAGGCTGTGTCCTGGAGGGACGTTACATCCCCCTGAGGTGGCTGCAAACCCAGACAGCTATGGCTCCATCTGCTGGTATGGTCGGGAACTCCACCCCTCTATGGCCAATCTTCCCACGCAGCTGAAACCAATGAGGAGCTGATGAGCTGAAGGTTTGGGAAGGGAAGAGACACACTGAGGGAGTGTGTGGGGGGTGAAGAGACACAGTCTCCAACCTGGGCTCTCTGGAGGACAAGAGTGCTGCACGTCCACTTCCATGAGGAATATAAGGATTTGGAGATACTTACCTTTGGGAAATACTCACCTTTGGATATATGCACCTGTGGAAATACGTGAGAGACATTTGGAAGGACTTTTTGCTGGGTTGGCCACTAGCTGCAACGTGGACTACAGTAAGGCTGGGGAAAAGTTATCTGAGCGAGTGAGAATTATGATTTTGGATGTGGAAGAGACATCCCTGAACTGTTAACCCTTAAAGAGCCACAAGAGAACAGAATTTTGTAATATTTTCGTTAATTTCCCAAGACCTATAATAAAATCCTTGTTTTGTTTGAACCTTGTCTCCTGGCACTACTTGAGCAATCCCGCTGAAAGCTGTGTAGCCTCTCGTGACGTCACAATATATACATACATACATATAAATACATATACATACACATATATACATATCCTTTTAAAAAATATATTTCCCTTCATTACTTTCCAACCCCACCACCCCTTCCCTAATTGGAGTAAACTTCCAGCTTATAACTTCCAGCTTATACATACTATATACATTTTATGGACACAGTCAATTTTACAACCACCTGATTGGTTTGGTAGAAGACAAAAAGGCTATACTGTGCACGCGTTACGGCGTGTGTTACGTAATCTATAATAATTTGGCTGTTCTAAATTATTTTGACCAGCAGCTGCCACTAGCGTACACTGTGTTGATCAAAGCCTCGAGTAACGCACCTATTTTTGACACAATTGGCTGGAAATGCTCAACGCTTCAAGAAGCTTAGTTTCCCCATCACCACTGTAAACCATGAGATTCATGCCACTGTATAAGGGTAAAACTAGGCCTCATGATTTGTAATGTATTGTCATAGAGAATAATGTTAATAATAACATTTGCTTAGAAACTCACCTGGTGATAGCCACAGGACTGAAATTGAACGGATTTCACAACTATGTCTCTGTCACTAACAAATACAGTCATGGGTGGTAACTCTACAATTCACTTGAAATGGCAAAGGAGGCGTGGCTTAGTGGGAGCGTGGCATTGTTAGTTATTTTTGCCCACCCTTGAGTAGAAGGGTTGTACCAGTTTAACTGATCTATGGGGGAGGTAAAGTTGTCTCTGACAAGGATTAAATGGCTACCATATCCAACTCAAGTCCAGTCCCTTATATCTCAAATATAAAACTGTCTAAGTTGATTTCCCTGGACTGGATATCTAACTAACATATCTAAAATCTTTCAAGAAGGAGATTTTGCATGTGCAGAATTTGTTTCATGTAATTTCAATAGGAGTTTGGTTTAACTTGTTATAATTAAATTCTGCTAAAGTATCAACTAAAATGATTGATGTAATTAAAGTTAGATCTATCCTCCAAAAGACAATTATAAGGAAACAAGGAAACCTTATTATGGTGACTCGTGAATATGTGTTGTTCCTGTACCCTATATGTGAGATTAAATGATAATTATTATAGCTTGTTATATTATTATTGTTGTTATTGTTATTATCTTATTAAACTGAACATTTAAAATTCCTGTTCATGCTCTTGATCTTATTGAATTGTAGATTGAGTATCCTCTTTCTTGTAGTGTTTTGTGAGTTTCTTCACCTCATACA
Organism: Coregonus clupeaformis; assembly: GCF_020615455.1. NCBI lineage: Eukaryota > Metazoa > Chordata > Actinopteri > Salmoniformes > Salmonidae > Coregonus > Coregonus clupeaformis. The sequence continues at coordinate 825,146 of NW_025533525.1, read as the reverse complement.
GCGCCTTCAGAAAGTAATCATAGCCCTTGACTCATTCCACATTTTGTTGTGTTACAGCCTGAATTCAAAATGGTTGAAATTGTTTGTTTTTTCCTCACCCATCTACACACAATACCCCATAATGACAAAGTGAAAACATGTTTTTTTAAATACAGAAATATCTAATTTACATAAGTATTCACACCCCTGAGTAAATACTTTGTAGAAGCACCTTTGGCGGTGATTACAGCTATGTGTCTTTCTGGGTAAATGCTGTATCTAAGAGCTTTCCACAACTGGATTGTGCAACATTGGCCCATTATTCTTTTGAAAAGTCCTCAAGCTCTGTCAAATTGGTTGTTGATAATTGCTAGACAACCATTTTCAGGTCTCGCCATAAAACTCGGCCACTCAGGAACATTCACTGTTTTCTTGGTAAATAAGCCCAGTGTATATTTGTCCTTGTGTTTTAGGTTTATTGTCCTGCTGAAAGGTGAATTAATCTCCCAGTGTCTGGTAGAAAGCAGACTGAACCAAGTTTTGCTCTAAAATTTTGCCTGTGCTTAGCTCCATTCCGTTTTTTTTTTATCCTGAAAAATCTCCCATTCCTTAATGATTACAAGCATACCCAGAACATGATGCAGCCACTACTATGCTTGAAAATATGGAGAGTCGTACTTAGTAATGTGTTGTATTGGATTTGCACCAAACATAACACTTTGTATTCAGGAAAAAAAGTGAATTGCTTTGCCACATTTTTTGCAGTATTATTTAGATCCTTGTTGCATATGTTTGTTTTGAAATATATGTTATTCTGTACAGGCTTCCTTCTTTTCACTCTGTCAATTATTAGGTTAGTATTGTGGAGTAACTGCAATGTTGTTGATCCATCCTCAATTTTTTCCTATCACAGCCATTAAACTCTGTAACTGTTTTAAAGTCACCATTGGCCTCATGGTGATATCCCTGAGCGGTTTCCTTCCTCTCTGGCAACTGAGTTAGGAATCTTTGTTGTGACTGGCTGTATTGATAAAACATCCAAAGTGTAATTAATAACTTCACGATGCTCAAAGGGATATTCAATGTCTGCTTTTTTTTAACCTATAGGTGCCCTTCTTTGCGAGGCATTGGAAAACCTCCCTGGTCTTTGTGGTTGAATCTGTGTTTGAAATTCACTGCTCGACTGAGGGACCATACCAATGTTTACTCCTGAACTTATTTAGGCTTGCCATAACAAAGGGGTTGAATACTTAGTAAATTCCTGCAATTAGTCAAGACATTTAAGCTCTTCATTTTTTATTGATTTGTAAAAACATTGAAAAACCTAATTAAATTTTTATATTATGGGCTATTGTGTGTACACCAGTGACAAAACAATCTCCATTTAATCCATTTTAAATTCAGGCTGTAAAACAGCAAAATATGGTAAAAGTAAAGGGGTGTGAATACTTTCTGAAGGCACTGTATAAAGGTGCATGAGGGTCCTTAGGTGGCATTTCAGTTTGATGCTGAAATGCCACCTAAGGAGTCTAATTGAACACTGTTAGCAGGTGGCTTAGCAGTCTTAGCTAGAGTGGTACTTTGAGAAGAAAACCTATTGGTTTGAATTTAAAACAGTTTCAGTGGGGTCCGAAATGATTGACAACCTTGATAAATATGAGCAAAAATTACTGTATGAAATAAATAACTAAAATACTGAGCTACATTGTATGCAAATGTTTTGGGAAAATAATATAATTTTAACAAATTCAATTGCTCAGAGAAATTGATTTCTTTAAACAAGCAATATATATATATATATATATTTTTTTTTTATGTAGGGGTCAAAATTATTGACACATCTGTTTTTAATACCTTTCAATACCTCACCTTGCGAGGATAACAGCACTGAGTCTTTTTCTGAAGATAATTGATATCCTTCACCTCCGCTTATAGACTGTCCTCTTCAATTCAAACCACAGGTTTTCAATGGGTTTCAGGTCCGGAGACTGAGATGGCCATTGCTGGAAGATCCACTTGCGGCAAACTTTCAGCCTCCTGGCAGAGGGAACCAGGTTTTGGCTAAAATGTCCTGGCCCACACTGGTACTGGTTAAAGTTCATGAGTGCATTCTCCTTTCGATGCAAAGAGCTCTATTGGCCAAACGTGGATCTTCCAGCAAGACAATAACCCCCAAGCACACATCAAAATCCACAAAGAACTAGTTAATTTGCCACAAAATTAATGGGCTTGAAACCCATTCAAAATCTGTGGTTTGAATTGAAGAGGGCAGTCCATAAGCGTAGGCGAAGGATATCAAAGATCTGGAAGGATTAGGTATGGGGAATGGTCTAAGATCCCTTCCTATGTGTTCACCAACTCATTAAACATTTCAGAAAAATGCCCAGTGCCGTTATCTTCGTAAGGTGAGGTATTGAAATTTATTAAAAAGAAGAGTGTCAATAATTTTGACCAATACCTTTTTAAGAATTGTTTGTATTACTTGTTAAACAAAATTTCTTTCTCTGAGCAATTGTTTTAGTATAAAATAGATAATTTCCCCATTTTTGGAGCTTACAATACAGAATAGCTCAGTTTATTTTATTTTCTTTTTTATACAGTCATTTTTGCTCATCTTTATCGAGGGTGTCAATAATTTCGGACGTGACTGTATGTGAATTGAAGCATAGATAGAAGAATTCTAGAAGAATTCCATTGTTGCACCCATGCATTCCATACTTTATGTTCATGCTGTTTTTTACATGACAGCTTTTGACGAGGGATCGAAGTTGTAACAATGGTAACAATGCTGTGGTAAAGCTCTGAGGACCTCTGCTATGGGACCACAGTACTACAAACATTACTTAGAGTGTTTTCAGAGGGCAAGAGAAGAGCTGTGTTCCTGGCATGTCTGTGTGTGTGTGTGTGTGTGTGTGTGTGTGTGTGTGTGTGTGTGTGTGTGTGTGTGTGTGTGTGTGTGTGTGTGTGTGTGTGTGTGTGTGTGTGTGTGTGTGTGTGTGTGTGTGTGTGTGTGTGTGTGTGTGTGTGTGTGTGTTTGTGCATTTGTGCGTGACTGTGTGTGCGTGTGTGTGTGTTCATGTGCATGTACATCTGTGTGTGTATCTGTGTTGCGTATCTGTCTGTATCTGCAACTGAGGGACAGTGGGTCTCTATGCACCAGTGGCTTTAAACGTTACCGTACATAACTACACTGCAAACTTTCCAGTGTCACTTTTCAGAGTTAAATTAACACACTGCTTAGTGTAAAGCCTTATTTACATATTTCCCAGAGTGCCTTGCCTTTATTTGTTAGTGACAGAGACATGGTTGTTGAAGTAATTTTTCTTTGGGGGGGTCCAACTTAATCAATTGAGCTCTAAGTGAATATATTGAAATACAAATGATTTAATAGCGATGGGCAGTCGGAGTCTTTTTGGTGAGCTGGCTCAGTTCATGTAAAAAAGCTGTCTCATTTGGCTCCCAAACGGCTATTTGTTCAAAATGCTTAAGAATTGACCTAGAATCACGAAAAAATTACTAATATCCACTGTAAAGCCCAAAAGATAGGCTACCATTATGTCAGATTGTGGAATGCGCGTTCAAATAAAATGTTACCTTGCCAAATGATTAGATGGCCTGCAAAAAAATGACTGTTTTTTTTTACATACTGAAAATATCTGCATGGACCAGATTGACACGCTCTTCCCACTATTTATTGTTTCTGCAGTGAGGATTCACCCTCTTTAGATAATTATTTTGTACTTTTTCTGCAGAAAAACATCGTTTTGAGCTCAAAAAGCAGTAGTAGCTGTATGCAAATCAGGGAGCCAAATGAATGGCTCTTTCACCAATGCGATTCGGTTCCCAGTGTTCACCAAAAAGATCTGTTCAAAAAGAGCCGTTCATTCGCAAAAAAAACATAACTATTATTCAACACAATACAAGTATTTAATAAGGCCTTATTTTGAGGGCCTTGTTTTACCCTAGTACTGCAAGTCACATTACGCTGGCTTGCAAAGTGATGTGTAATTCCTATTGGAATCCAGCCAGAGTGGAAATAGTCAACATTTGGAATTTCAATTCACCCAGAACCTGCATTCAGAATGACTGCCAGATCGGGATGATGATGATATGAGCCTACTTAAACCATCTAAACTGGAACAACCATTTTAGTAATGGGTGCAATAAGTCCAAGTAACAGATTGGATTTAATTATTTATATTTGAGTAGCATAAGATTAATTAATCAATCAATGTACATACAAAAACATAGATATTGAAACAAACCATTTTAAAAATCAACCTGCAATAAAGCATGCTGGGAAATATGATAATGATGGGCCTGGTTTTGGTTTAACAGTGGTTATTATTACCCACATTTGGAGTTAACTTAACACCTGAATCAATGTTACGCTGAAAAATCAACACTAGGTAACTCTGGCCAATTTGCTGAGTATCAGTGGGCAGGACCGAGGCTGGGGAGCCTGTCTGATTGACAGCTGAGGGCTGGGGGTTTGTCCAATGCTTCGCTGGACCTCGGGAGAGCATTATAAATGGCCATGAAAACACACTCAGTACTATGAAATGTTATGAAATGTCTGCCTGGCAGAGGTATGAGGCTGCGTCTCAAATGACACCCTATTCCCTATATAGTGCACTACTTTTGAATAGGGCTCTGGTCAAAAGTAGTGCACTATATAGGGGATAGGTTGCCATTTGTGATGCAACCAGAGACTTCTGTCTGAGAAAAGGCTGTAGCTGTATTAGCGCTCTGGTAAGCAGATACTTTCCCCCAGGGATTTCCTGTCAGTCTTCAAACTGCGAGCCAGTGTAGAGGCATGTTGATGTTGTTACAACGTGCATTATGGCCGAAGGCGGAACCGCTATATGTACAGTATAGCTGGTTGAATTGGTAAGCCAATATGACTGTAAAAAAAACATTATGTTTATTAGTGGTGATATCTGTGTTGATTCTCTGTGACAAAGACAATCACGGATTATAAAGGGAAAGCCAGCCACGTAGCAGACACCGACGCCTTGCTCCTGGACAAGCTAAACACCTTCTTCACTTCACACAACAACGAACCGCCGACGTGAGCCCCCATCGCTCACTAGGACTGTGTGCTCCCGATCTCCGTGGCAGACATGAGTAAGACGTTTAAGCATGTTTACCCTCGCAAGGCTGCCGGCAAAGACAATATCCCAAGTCGCCTCCTCAGAGAATGTGCAGACCAGCTGGCTGGAGTGTTTACAGACATATTCAATCTCTCCCTATCCCAGTCTGTTGTCCCCACTTGCTTCAAAATATCCACCATTGTTCTTGTACCCAAGAAAGCGACGGTAATGGAACTAAATGACTATCACACCGTAGCACTAATCTCTGTCATCATGAAGTGCTTTGAGAGGCTAGTTAAGGATCATATCACCTTACCTTACAACCTGTTCACCACACTGCCATCTAGAAGGTGGAGACAGAACAGGAGCATCAAAGCTGGGACATAGAGTCTGATAAACAGCTTCTATCGCCAGGCCATCAGACACCGTTAGCCGGCCTCAGAGTTTCGTCAGCAACACTTGACAACGGAGGGCCCTCCGAGCGAGTTGGTAAAGGCAAGGGGGTGGTTTGGGATTCACAGAAAGTCACTAGCCGGCTACCACCCTGTACTCCAACCTGCACCTTAGAGACTGCTGCCCTGGTCACTTTAATCATGTTTACACCTTACAAAATAATTTTAAACTGGAAGAACTTGTCCCGATTGGTGTTTTTAAATCTCTGATGAAGGATTTTGAGGCTGATTCCCTGACCTGTCAATGTCTTTAATTTGCTGTTTTTGATATTGTTATACTCTTGTGAATTCATGAATGGTTTTTACTAGATTACTTGTAGTTTTTCATGTTGTCTGTCTGTAATTTTTTGTAATGACTTGGTGCTGCCTATCTTGGCCAGGACGCTCTTGAAAAAGAGATTTCAAATCTCAATGAGCCCTTCCTGGTTAAATAAAGGTTAAATAAAAAAATAAAAAAATAAATAAAAACATACTGTTTTACCCAATTTACAGCATACTGTATGTACATTATATACTGTATTCTAGTCATGGCTGATCCTATATAACTACTGCTATACACACCTTTTCTATTCACATACTGTCCATACTGTCTATACAAACCAATCACATACATACAATGCGCTATACAGTACAGTGCCTTACAAAAGTATCCACCCCCTTGGCGTTTTTCCTATTTTGTTGCATTACAACCTTTAATTTAAATTGATTTTTATTGGGATTTCATGTAATGAACATACACAAAATAGTCCAAATTGGTGAAGTGAAATGAAAAAAATAACTTGTTTCAAAAAATTCAAAAAAATAAATAACGGAAAAGTGTTGCGTGCCTATGTATTCACCCCCTTTGTATGAAGCCCCTAAATAAGATCTGGTGCAACCAATTACTTTCAGAAGTCACATAATCTAAGTGTCACATGATCTGTCACATGATCTCAGTATATATACACCTGTTCTGAAAGGCCCCAGAGTCTGCAACACCACTAAGCAAGGTGCACCACCAAGCAAGCGGCACCATGAAGACCAAGGAGCTCTCCAAACAGGTCAGAGACAAAGTTGTGGAGAAGTACAGATCAGGGTTGGGTTATAAAAAATATCTGAAACTTTGAACATCCCACGGAGCACCATTAAATCCATTATTAAAAAATTGAAAAAATATGGCACCACAACAAACCTGCCAAGAGATGGCCGCCCACCAAAACTCACGGACCAGGCAAGGAGGGCATTAATCAGAGAGGCAACAAAGAGACCAAAGATAACCCTGAAGGAGCTGCAAAGCTTCACAGCGGAGATTGGAGTATCTGTCCATAGGACCACTTTAAGCCGTGCACTCCACAGAGCTGGGCTTTATGGAAGAGTGGCCAGAAAAAAACCATTGCTTAAAGAAAAAAATAAGCAAACACGTTTGGTGTTCGCCAAAATGCATGTGGGAGACTCCCCAAACAAATGGAAGAAGGTACTCTGGTCGGATGAGACTAAAATTGAGCTTTCTGGCCATCAAGGAAAACGCTATGTCTGGCGCAAACCCAACACTTCTCATCACCCCGAGAACACCATCCTATCATGTTTTCAGGGACTGGGAAACTGGTCAGAATTGAAGGAATGATGGATGGCGCTACATACAGGGAAATTCTTGAGGGAAAGCTGTTTCAGTCTTCCAGAGATTTGAGACTGGGACGGAGGTTCACCTTCCAGCAGGACAATGACCCCGAGCATACTGCTAAAGCAACACTCAAGTGGTTTAAGGGGAAACATTTAAATGTCTTGGAATGGCCTAGTTTAAGCCCAGACCTCAATCCAATTGAGAATCTGTGGTATGACTTAAAGATTGCTGTACACCAGCGGAACCCATCCAACTTGAAGGAGCTGGAGCAGTTTTGCCTTGAAGAATGGGCAGAAATCCCAGTGGCTAGATGTGCCAAGCTTATAGAGACATACCCCAAGAGACTTGCAGCTGTAATTGCTGCAAAAGGTGACTCTACAAAGTTTTGACTTTGTCTTATTTCTTGTTTGCAAAAAATAATATTTTGCATCTTCAAAGTGGTAGGCATGTTGTGTAAATCAAATGATACAAACCCCTAAAAAATCATTTTAATTCCAGGTGTAAGGCAACAAAATAGGAAAAATGCCAAGGGGGGTGAATACTTTCGCAAGCCACTGTATATATTTATATTCTGAACTCTGGTACAGAAGCTAATTTCCTGCAATTCTATATATTTTGCCATGGGGTTTTGTACTGTGTATTTAAATACTATATTCTCGACATACAGTGGGGAGAACAAGTATTTGATACACTGCCGATGCCCCACGAGGTGAGATCTTGCATGGAGCCCCAGACCAAGGGTGATTGACCGTCATCTTGAACTTCTTCCATTTTCTAATAATTGCGCCAACAGTTGTTGCCTTCTCACCAAGCTGCTTGCCTATTGTCCTGTAGCCCATCCCAGCCTTGTCCAGGTCTACAATCTTATCCCTGATGTCCTTACACAGCTCTCTGGTCTTGGCCATTGTGGAGAGGTTGGAGTCTGTTTGATTGAGTGTGTGGACAGGTGTCTTTTATACAGGTAACGAGTTCAAACAGGTGCAGTTAATACAGGTAATGAGTGGAGAACATGAGGGCTTCTTAAAGAAAAACTAACAGGTCTGTGAGAGCCGGAATTCTTACTGGTTGGTAGGTGATCAAATACTTATGTCATGCAATAAAATGCAAATTAATTACTTAAAAATCATACAATGTGATTTTCTGGATTTTTGTTTTAGATTCCGGCTCTCACAGTTGAAGTGTACCTATGATAAAAATTACAGACCTCTACATACTTTGTAAGTAGGAAAACCTGCAAAATAGGCAGTGTATCAAATACTTGTTCTCCCCACTGTATGTTGTCTATAGCCCATTCATTCATACGCCACCATGATATTCACTACATATACAAAAGTATGTGGACACCACTTCAAATTAGTGGATTTTGCTATTTCAGCCACACCCGTTGCTAACAGGTGTATACAATCGAGCACGCAGCCATGCAATCTCCATAGACAAACATTGGCAGTATAATAATATACCATAGCTATTAACAATCACCTGTACGTCAGTACAGGCCTTATAGACAGACGGAATAACACTCAATAATAGTCCTTAGTATGAGCCATAGAACACAGTCACAATAGCTGATCATAACTACAGTCCTTATATACAGTTTTATATACAGAGTTGAGGGACAGTTGTATGTGGTATGAGCCATAGAACACAGTCACAATAGCTGATCATAACTACAGTCCTTATATACAGTTTTATACACAGAGTTGAGGGACAGTTGTATGTGGTATAAGCCATAGAACACAGTCACAATAGCACACAACAACAGGCAACCTACACTCTGTACAGTCATATTACCGTGGGTCACAGAAGGCCAATATTCAATGTCTATGTGAGGTGTATAAGATACACTACACGACCTTCAAATTAGTGGATTCAGCTATTTCAGTCACACCTGTTGCTGACAGGTGTATAAAATCAAGCACACAGCAAACATTGGCCGTAGAAAGGCCCGTACTGAAGAGCTCAGTGACTCTCAACGTAGCACCATCATAGGATGCCACCTTTCCAACAAGTCAGTTTTCTGCCGTGCTAGAGCTGCTGGTCAACTGTAAGTGCTGTTATTGTGAAGTGGAAGCGTCTAGGAGCAACAACCGCACAGCCGCAAAGTGGTAGGCCACACAAGCACACAGAATGGGACCGCCGAGTGCTGAAGCACGTAGCGCGTAATAATCTTTCCTCGGTTGCAACACTCACAACAGAGTTCCAAACTGCCTCTTGAAGCAACGTCAGCACAAGAACTGTTCGTCAGGAGTTTCATGAAATGGGTTTCCATGGCCGAGCAGCCACACACAAGCCTAAGATCACCATGCACAATGCCAAGCGTCGGCTGGAGTGGTGTAAACAATGCCGCCATTGGATTCTGGAGCAGTGGAAATGCATTCTCTGTCATGTTTCAGCATGACAATGCCCCCATGCACAAAGCGAGGTCCATACATAAATGGTTTGTTGAGATTGGTGTGGAAGAACTTACACTGGCCTGCACAGAGTCCTGACCTCAACCCCATCAAACACCTTTGGGATGAATTGGAACAGCGACTGCAAGCCAGGCCTAATCGCCCAACATCAGTGCCCGACCTCACTAATGCTCTTGGGGTTGAATGGAAGCAAGTCCATTCAGCATTGTTCCAACATCTAGTGGAAAGCCTTCCCAGAAGAGTGGAGGCTGTTTTAGCAGCGAAGGGGGGACCAACTCCATATTAATGCCCATGATTTTGGAATGAGATGTTCGATGAGCAGGTGTCCACATACTTTTGGTGATGTAGTGTACAATAAGGCAGAGACAACAAAAAGACAACAGTCACACCGTGGTGGAATAAGTCCAAATCCCTATCTCCATCCATCGCTTAGGAACGGGCTGATTTAGCCAGCTAGCTACTGCAGGACAACAACACAAGCAGACCAGAAACAGACACATTTTTCTGACAAAGTGTTTTGATTGGTGTGAAGCCAAATCCAAACTGGCCTCCCTTGGGGGGCCTTTTGCTGCGCCAGTACAAGCCACAGTTGAGCTCAGCTCAATGCTGATTGGCAAATTCGTTTATATTTTTTTATCAAGGGAGGCCAAATGCTTGCTGGCGTCAATCAATCAAATGCTACGGCGGCAACATGTCAAACTCTTTTGGTCCAGACAGCATCAGATACATGGGATACACATACTGAGACAGAGGGGTGCTGTTCCCTCGCTCGGATGATTTCTCCGGTGAGATTCAGCCACTTGCGAATTGAAGGAAGCTTATGAAAACACAGAGAGACTAAATTATTTTATCATTTTAGTTTTTTTATTGATCAAATATTTGGGGAAGCCTTGAAAAATAAATAATTGCACTGATTGAAAGTAAAAGGATATCTGTGAACAAATGCCGTGGTCAAGGCTACGACAGCGCCAGTGCAATGAGTGGAGTTTACTCAGGTGTTCAAAAGCTAATATCAGACTGAGAGCCTAATGCTTCGTTCTTAGGTAGTTCTTCAAGAGTTTTAGTTTAGAAAACGATCTCTCCGCAGAAGCGACAGTTATAGGGATGGTTTAAAACAGCTTGATTGCCGTAGCAACATCAGGGAAACTGGGCAGAAGGGAGTAGTGATTAAAATACAGCAGATCTGCAACATCTTTAATTGAGCCTCTCATCCTCCTTAATTGCCGGCCTCAACACGTTACGGAAAGAGATTAACTGTATAGGAAACTCTGTGACAGGTTATCTGCAGAAGCAAACAGATAATCTTTAGCGGACAACGGTTATTGAGTTCTCAAACAAAAAAAGTAGTTTGTGATTTTCTTCATACTGGTGAACCGGTGTTTGAGTCGTGTGGTTGCAATATCAACAGTCCCTTATCTCTGGTATATCTTGGCATGAATCATTCAAGACTAAGTTTAAATTGTGTGCAGTGCAATAGATACTTAATGCCAGTGGCGGCTGGTGAAAAATATTCTCGGTGGGGCTGTGCCATACTTTTTTTTTCCTGTAACCATCGCGATATATTTTAACACAAACTGCAGGACAGCAGTGCTCAGTGAAACATTCAGTAATTATTTAATGCCAATATTAAAAAGTTGAGGCATTCTTACACAAAAACATATTACACAAACCCAAGCCTTTCATTTGCATTTAAAGTGAACTTTTCACCATTGGTAGTAAACAGGCAACGCAACAGGCATGCTGTCAGAACAGAGTGGAAAGTGGACAATAACATGAAATTATTATAAAGTTTATAGGAAATCTTACACTGTATAAAAGGATGTATAATATAGAAATGGATATCAAGTGGATGAACTCAAACCTTTGACTGGAAGAATAGCATACAGTATTTTATGATCATACTAAATGTGACTAATTGTTAATGTGCTCCAGAACTGCAACAATTAATTGATACAAAACAACATATATACAGTAATATTAGCAAAGACACTATTAAGACTTTCTAGAGTACCATATATAACTGGATTTTTTATGCTAAGGTCAACTATATACAAAGAAACATGCGGCCAGAGCTGCTCTGTGTGTGTGTGTCTGTCATCTTATTTGTACAGGAATTTTGCCCGTCTGTCCTTCTGAGTGGCAAACCTCTCAATGACCCTTTGATTAAAGTCAGGAATGTCCCTGACAAGTTTCTTCTCCATGGAGAGCATGGCCAGAGCGTTCAGGCGATCCTGTGTCATGCTGTTTCTCAGGAAGGTCTTGATCCTTTTCAGTGTAGAGAAGCACCTTTCTGACTCAGCAGTTGTCATGGGTGTGGTGATGAGGATCTTGAGGAGGCTGGCAGTCTCTGTGAAAGTGCTCTGAAGGTTGTTCTCCATGAAGAACTGGTACAGGGGCACTGCACCACTACAAGCCTTGAACTCACTGTTCTCATAGATGAGGGACAGTTCGGTTTTGAGCTTGGCCTTGTTCAACATGGGGTACGCCTCCACGGTTGTTTCAAGCGCTGTATCGGGAACTTCACACTGTGTTGTGGGAACAACTCTCCGTGCAATAGTGTTGCGCTGATGAGGTGCTGGGTGAAGGAGAACCTCTCTTTGGCATGACTCAGGATGGTATCACATACCTGTAAAAGATACATCATCAGCTTTAATTTGCAATTAAGCTATTTTGATGCAAGTGATCCTGACTGACACATGCCTATGTCCAACTCAAGTATATGATTACCAAGGTGCTGATTGTTCAGGGTTTTGGCTACATACTACCAGGCCTGAAAAAAGTTCTAGGGGGGAAACACTGACAATTACATCACAACTTACCTCTATAGCCAACCTCTGTTGTTCTCCTGGTCCCAGCATCCTCCGTCGCTTGATGGGCTGTTGCTGCTCGTCAGATGCGCTGTCCCCACACAAAGAGGGAATTGAGGCCCTGGGTCCAAAAAAATAAAGTTTAATTTGATAACTTGCAATCAGACTTCTTAACTCACTGTAATTCCCCTCAACACACAACCAGTGACTTTTATATATATATATATATATATATATATATATATATATATATATATATATATATATAGACAGACAGACAGACAGACAGACAGACAGATAGTGTGTATATACACACAAACTATGTCTAGTAACTGCTTTTAACCTGTGATGTACATAATTAACTGATGTTATTACGTTTTAAAGCCTTTTTCTATTACATTTGTGAGAGGGATGCAACATCATTTTGTTCTGCTGTGCACTTAGCAATAAAGTTAATCTTCAATAACAACTAGGCCTCTTCTAGAAATTGACCTGGTGGACACCTGAATAATTATTACAAACTGTGTAGTACTTTCCTGCAATATTATCAACGTCTGATTGTGTCTTCTCTTTCCTTTTAAAATACTAAAACAAATATAATTGTGACGGCTCTATGATAATCACTCACTTTGATGACCAGACACATTTAGGCTTTTAAACTGTTGTAAGTGAACTATTCATCTTTCTAACAACATCTTTATCAGCCAATAGTAAATATAGTTATTTACCTGATTGTTAGCATGCTGTCTGTGAACCTCTGGACAAGTGCTTTAATGAAGACAGGGTCGATGTTCCTCTTCTGCAGCTGGCTGAAAAGCATGTCCACATTTGGCATGATCTTGTGGAACAGTGCCAGGAAAAAACAGAAAGCCTCGTCTTCGAGCATCCTCACAAAGCCCCCCGCCTCTCTGACAGTCGGGGCATCAAAGTTCCCAGAGTCTCTGATGGTCTGGAAACACGTTAGGAGGTCATCCCTGTACTCGTACACAGTGTTTACAGCGCGACTGTGGAAGTTCCACCGTGTTGTAGAGGCTCTGGGGAGTCTATGCGCAACCACTTCGTCAAGCACGGTGGTTCGCTTGGGAGACCTGGAGAAGAAAGCAGAAAATCCTGCAAGGTCGGAAAAGAAAGTGCCGATCCTGGGGATGCGTGAAGTAGCCTGCTGCATGATGAGGTTCAGCTGATGTGCATAGCAGTGGACGTAGTGCGCATTTTCGTACACATCCACTATTTTACGCTGCACTCCGCCGGTGGCTCCCCTCATCACACTTGCTCCGTCGTAAGCCTGGGCAATAAGTTTGGCCTTTTGTCCATGTGAGAGTATGGTGCTGAGCCTCTCCAGCAGCGCTGTAGCGATGGTGTCGGCGGTTGCGTTCTCGATCAAAATGAACTCGAAAACGCTCTTGGACGTTACTTTTAGCATCGATGTAGCGTATCACAAGCACCAACTGGCAGTGGGTGGAAACGTCAGTCGTCTCGTCAGCTTGAATGGCGATAAAATCAGCACTCTTTACTTCCTCCAGGATGTAATCCTTAAGCACTGACAGCATACAGTCCAACAGCTCGTTCTGTATCGTCTTTGACGTGCCCTTAAAAACGGTAGCTGTCTTCAGGTGCTCCTCCAGCACACTGTCGAGGAGGCAACAAAATCCACTAAGCCCCGGAAAATGCCGGGGTTGTCCGAGGAGTCAGTCTCCCTCGTGCCCACGCAAGGCCAACTCAAAAGCCCCACAGAACTTCACACAATCGATAATTTTGGATAGAATGTGCCTGTTTTTATCCACCTCCTCATTGTGTTTCCTCACCGCAATCCTGTGGCCGTCATCCAGCTGCGTAGCAATGTTCACCCTTCCTAATACAGCTAGCTTTACAGAGTTGTCCATGTGTGCCCTGGTGTTCTCATGTTTCTTTACCTTCTCTGACAGGTACTTCATATCCCTCACTCCGGTACCTGTCCATGCTGAATCTGACCCCGTCGTTTTAAAAAGCAAGCACGGAAAGCAAAATAAAGCATTAGCATCAGTGCACCCAGCTAGCCAAGCCTTCCTGGTGTACCAGCTACGGGAGAAGCCGCGCATATACTGCTTCCCTTTCTCGCTAGCCTGCTGTCTGATTGAGAGGTCAGGTTGATCTGGGCCCAGCTCTTTCACCCGAACTTTCTCTGACAAAGTTCTCCTCTCAAACGGATCTTGGAGGAGAGATTTCACCGAGTTAGGGTTGGGTCTTGGAGGAGTAACGTTTGCGCTCGCCATTGTCGTCTAGTAAAAATGGCGCCACTGGAGCCCGGTCCTTATTTTATCAGGGCGAGCTTGGGGCGATAAAATAATCGCCCTCCTTGGATTCGATTTAAGATCGCTGATTGGCTACATTTTATGTCATACATTCATATCTTAAATTAGCAATTGGCTTAACTGCTACGTAGACCCGCCTCCTCGGGGCACTTTCTGTATCGCCCAGAGCTGACGAGGCGTTTGACAGGCAGAGGAAAGGTTGCGAATATGATTTTCTATCATATCTTACACATATTACTGTGTGCATTCCATATTTCAAACACACAAATATTGACATACTGATGTTTTTATTATTATTATTATTATTTTTATTTATTTTTTATTTTATTTTTTTAAATAATTTTATTTAAGGGGGCGGCGCCCTAGCGCCCTCTATCGGCCAGCCGCCACTGCTTAATGCACAATGTCTCAGGAGGTTCTCAGAAGACCAGGGGAGTCTCTACGCAGGATTTAATTACATTTACCTTGATTGCAGTCCATTTGTGTAGGCTATTAGCCAGACTAAACCTGCTGAGTTCAACAGTAAATAGTGGTTGAATGTATCCTCAAGCTGACTACTTTTTCCCTCATTGTTAGGCTATTTGATGTGTAATTTCTATACAAAGTGTATAAACAGCAGCTAAATAGCAGGTAAATACTGTATCGCTATAGATAGTAGGATACACTGCATAATGAAACAATCCCTAGTAAGCTAGTGTTTTGAGTGTGAAATTACTGTATTATTTGGCATTAACAGACTGATTTTATGCAACAACAACTTTCAATCCAAGCTGGGAGAGAGCACGAGGACGGCTCATATCATGCAGGTTCACGTAGCCTTTACAGGACAGTTGTATTTGATTGTTTTATCTATTGTATGCCGTTGTATCGAAAATGTAATTTACATTCAGCAATGTTTTAATTTACAACTTTAATTACTGAAAAAGTAATTACATCATTGCCGCCAGCCAGCAGTCTAAATAATGGCAGCCTTGCGACACTGTGAATAGCTTTGTGAAATGTTAGGCTTAACATGAGAAAATTACAACCAAATAGGCCTACCAATAAACATTTATCCATTAGCTAAAGCAAAGCTATAGGATACATGCCCTGGCACCACAGAAAGCCTGTCATCGATTCGATAGCCAGCAGCATAGTCACAATTTCAGCACCTTGCGGGGGAGTTCAGAGAAACTACGTTACGCCAGTGTAGGTAACACTGGCCAATTTGCTGTGTGTACGCGATCAATAAACGTTGATTTAATTTGTGCATCTCTCTCTCCCCGACGTTCTAGCATGCATACAACAAACCCACATTCTGACAGACAGCCAGAGTGTGTAAAGGCGCTATTCACGTTTGTACTTTGCCATAGCACAGATTACTTCTTAGACTAGAGTAAAATACTAATATTCACTGCAAACTCAGAACAGTGGTTGCCATGGAAATGCAGTGTGCGTATCCTAGTGGGTCTATAGTGTGTGTGTGTGTGCGTCAATCGTGTGTCTGTGAGTGCTGTGAGTGTGTGTCTGCACCTGTGTGTGTGTGTAGTGAGGCTGGAGTTCTCAGATAAGACTGGTGTCTCCATGGCTGAATTAAGGACTTGCAGCGTTGCTCCACTGAAAGAGGCCGACACAGTTATCAAGGAGTACTGGGACCCATACAAGACAGACGGAGTACTGGATTCAAAACACAACCAAGGAGAAGGACAAGAGCGAAAGAGACCTAATAACACATTCATTAAACTGCAAACCATCCCTGGAGCCATTACACAGGCTTTCAATGGACTTTCAATGGACCATTCATAATGGTGTTTGTCTCTTATCGTAAAAAACTCACATTAATTTCCGAGAGCTTGGATGTGTGAATGTCTGTATGTAAAATAATTATGCAAAATTCATGGCAGAGCTTGTTATATGTCATAAAACATTAGGCTGTGAAAGGGTTGTTTCTTATTGTTTGGTCCATTATTGAGCTCCAGAATCAGATAGACTCTTCAGTCTTGTAATTAAAATGCAATATTCACACGAACATCAAACACCCCATTATTACATTATTTGTTTCTTGTCTTTTTCCTAATGAATTCCTTTCAATTGACAATTCCTCTCTTTTTATTCTATAAGTTAATCACTAATACTATTTATTTATTCGCCAGTTTATTCGTCAAACCCTGTTGAATGTGTTTTCATGTTTGCCAAGCATTCTGCTGCATTCAGCTGATGTAAATGGGAGCTGTGTGTAGGTGTAGGTGTGTGTGTGTGTGTGTGTGTGCGTGCGTGCGTGCGTGCGTGCGTGCGTGCGTGCGTGCGTGCGTGTGTGTGTGTGTGTGTGTGTGTGTGTGTGCATGAGTCCGTGCGTGTGTGCATGCCCGTGTGTGTTTTTTTGCACGTCACTGCATGAGTGAGCATTTGTGTGTCATGTGTGCATGCATATGTAGTTAGTTGCTTGTGTGCGTCAGACAGGTTTACAGACGATCACCTGCCTCTGCTCTGCAGCTGTTGTGGGTCAGTAGCCATTGTTTGGGAACATAATAGAAATCAATTAGAGGTTTGGCTGTCAGAATGCCTGGGCAGAAACCTGCTGTTAGACTGCTGTGTATGCCTGCGGCACTGCCACTCTTCACGGGCATCCAGATTGGCAGAGCTAATCACACACTGCCCCAAGCCCTCAGCTGGGAGGGCCAATGCAACTGCAATCCTGAAAGGCTGCATACTGTACTGGCTTAGGGCCAATGTACTCTGAATGCAGGGTTAGTAAGAGAAAGCAGGCTGTTAGGGCTGTGAGTGTGTACAGGCTTTAGGTTTTAGCCCTGGACTAACACAATTTACTCATCTTATCAAGCTGACAGTGAGCAGTTGATTAGGGGAAGCATGTTGTCTCCTCTCCTTCATCTCAATAATCTAAATTGTCCTCCCTCCCTTGTCTCTGTGAAAACCTGTCCTAAGAATTGCTGCTTAAAAGACTCACACTCCCCACTTACAAGATGAAATACTGACAGCTTATGTACACTGCAAATTGGCCAGTGTTTCCTAGTGTTGATATTTCAGTGTAACATTTCTAGTGTTGATTCAGGTGTTAAAACCTAACCAAAACCACGCCCATCATTACCATATTTCCCAGCATGCACTATTGCAGGTTGATTTTTTTGAATTGTTTGTTTCAATATCTGTGTTTTTGCATGTACATTGATTGATTAAATAATCTTATGCTACTCAAATATAACATACATTTTTCCAAACGAATCCAATCTGTTACGTGGATTCATTGCACCCGTTACTAAAATGGTTGTTCCAGTTTAAATGGTTTCGGTAGTCTCATAGCTTAGTCTTTCCTAACCTGGCAGCCATTCTGAAAGCAGGTTGCGGGTGAATACAAACTCCAAATGAGCCACTCTGTGTACAATATTTTTATTTTAATGATAACATAATCACTTAGGATCTCACTTGGTGAAGGCCACAGGCCTGAAAATGGATTAAAGCAAGAACCATGTCTCTGTCACTGACAAATACAGTCATGGGTGGTAACGTTGCAATTCACTCAAAAAGCAAGGCACTCTTGAAATATGCAAATCAGGCTTTACACTAAGCAATGTGTTAATTTAACACTGAAAAGTATGAACCCGTATAGACACTGTCAGTGTTGACTTAACACTGGATAATTTGCTGTGTAGTTGGATCACAATCATTGTTCCCTCTAATTTTAGGTCTTGTGAGCGGAAACTTGTACATTGTGAGAATTTTGTTTACAGTGAACACTGAGGCAGTACCCTTACAGTTTTAGACAGTAGCCAATAGGCTATTGTGGTTATTTGAGCATAATGTTGTCTTAACAACAAAACCAATGGAGCAAAACATTTTCACATGAAAATAGCTTTTGATTTCTATGATATAGCCTACAGTAGCCTATATGTGGTGTTCAGTGCAGGCCTACATGGAATGAGACTTTTAAAAACGTTTTTACATTATGAAAGGTCTTGACATTAATTTATGATTTTTTATTTGGTCTGTAACACCATGAGCCAAATAGGTGACTGATAATTGCATTGCATTGTGTTGTGTTGTATGTTGCAAGAAACCACTCTATAAAATAACATGTATTATTATTACCAGAGAATTAGACAATGTAGGCTACCCCTCTGCCTATTGTGTTTTTGCATATTCAAGCCTGTCTCAAAATGCTACACTGCCCCTTTATTTAAGACGTAAGATTTTTACCTGACAGCTTGAAATGTAGCCTACACGTTTTGTGCTCTTGTTGGAAGCAGTAACTCCCCATTACTGACCTATACATATCGTTAACTAGCAAAGCATATGAACAACGTGCACACTCGCGGCTCTGTGCTCTGATCTGAACTGATCTGAAAAGCTAATTCACTTGCGGGTGATTGAAAGACAGCTCGTGGGCTACCCCCACCAACAGAATTCTACTCGGTTGCGCTCTGGCTCTCCCTACAACAAAATCACAGAATCAGTCTTGCAAATTTAGATTTGTTTTGGTTTGTTGCATTGAAACGGGGCTGATATAATGTTGATTAGATTACAGAAAAAACATTGATCTATATAGTGCAAACTAATGGGGCGAACTCAGTGAAGTTCAATCTCTTGTGTCTCTGCGCGGCATGGCATTTCCTCTGCACGGCAGTCCTGGAGGAAGTGCTCGGCCACGCGCACAGCTTAGAGGGAACATTGGTGGACACCTGCTCATCGAACATCTCATTCCAAAATCATGGGCATTAATATGGAGTTGGTCCCCCCTTTGCTGCTATAACAGCCTCCACTCTTCTGGGAAGGCTTTCCACTAGATGTTGGAACATTGCTGCGGGGACTTGCTTCCATTCAGCCACAAGAGCATTAGTGAGGTCGGGCACTGATGTTGGGCAATTAGGCCTGGCTTGCAGTCGCTGTTCCAATTCATCCCAAAGGTGTTTGATGGGGTTGAGGTCAGGGCTCTGTGCAGGCCAGTCAAGTTCTTCCACACCGATACCATTTATGTATGGACCTCGCTTTGTGCACGGGGGCATTGTCATGCTGAAACAGGAAAGGGCCTTCCCAAAACTGTTGCCACAAAGTTGGAAGCACAGAACCATCTAGAATGTCATTGTATGCTATAGCGTTAAGATTTCCCTTCACTGTAACTAAGGGGCCTAGCCCGAACCATGAAAAACAACGCCAGACCATTATTCCTCCTCCACCAAACTTTACAGTTTGCACTATGCATTGGGACAGGAAGTGTTCGCCTGGCATCTGCTTAACCCAGATTCGTCCGTCGGACTGCCAGATGGTGAAGCGTGATTCATCACTCCAGAGAATGTGTTTCCACTGCTCCAGAGTCCAATGGCGGCGAGCTTTACACCACTCCAGCCGACGCTTGGCATTGCTCATAGTGCTCTTGGGCTTGTGTGCGACTGCTTGGCCATGGAAAGTCATGTCATGAAGCTCCCGACGAACAGTTCTTGTGCTGACGTTGCTTCCAGAGGCAGTTTGGAACTCGGTAGTGAGTGTCGCAACCAAGGACAGACGATTTTTTCCGCGTTACGTGCTTCAGCACTTGGCGGTCCTGTTCTGTGAGCTTGTGTGGCCTACCAATTCACGGCTGAGCCGTTGTTGCTCCTAGACGTTTCCACATCACAATAACATCACTTATGGAGATTGCATGGCTGTGTGCTCGATTTTATACTGGTCACTTTAATGAACCTGTCCTCTGCAGGAAATACATTCCACAAATTAACTTTTAAGAAGGAACACCTGTTAATTGAAATGCATTCCAGGTGACTACCTCATGAAGCTGGTTGAGAGAATGCCAAGCGTGTGCAAAGCTGTCATCAAGGCAAAGGGTGGCTATTTGAAGAATCTCAAATATAAAATATATTTTGATTTGTTTAACACTTTTTTGGTTACTATATGATTCCATATGTGTTATTTCACAGTTTTGATGTCTTCACTATTATTCTACAATGTACTTTTTTAAATAAAAAAAATAAAAACCCTTGAATGAGTAGGTGTGTCCAAACTTTTGACTGGTAGTGTAAGTCTCACTGCTGTTACAGCTATCTGGAGGCTGAGATTTGGAGCGAAATAGAAAGGCTCAGTCTAAAATGTATTGGGTAAAGTGGCTCATTGATTACTATTGATAATGCCAAGCCAGCCGATGGAGCGCAAGATAATAAGGGTTGTAGGAGAGCAGGTTATGCTTTTAGACACCTTTGTCGGTGTCTTGGCATTTTGGTCTGAACGAAGTTCCCGTCTCAGTGCTTGTCAATTATGCTGTAGTAGCACCTCTGACTGCATCACAAAATTAGTTTTACACTCCCCACACTGCCCTGGGCTAATGGCTTAATTTATTGGACCCTTGTCGTTAAATTATTATATTAAATGTCATTCAATTTTACTAATGAGAGTCTGAACAATGTTCTTGGACAGATTTTCACTTCCACCCCCTCCTCTCTCTCTCAGTGAATCCTGTTGATATGCCTGTGTTATTCTTTTCAAGACCGAACACCATTAGCTAGCTAGCTAGCTAGCCCATCAAGATGACCAGTCTACAGCAGTAATGTTTATGGCAAAAGCTAACTGCATAGTAGCCTAATTGTTTATTGCCTATAATGGGACTCCAATAGTTATTCCAGCACCATCCCAGCTCTCTCATCTGTCCTGTTCTGACTGAACTCAAATGACTCTATTTAGAGCCACTCACTGAACTGCCATTTGGCTAAAGAAGCTTTCTAGGAATGACTCTGTGTGTGTGTGTGTGTGTGTGTGTGTGTGTGTGTGTGTGTGTGTGTGTGTGTGTGTGTGTGTTTTGCATTACAGGTTGAAGGAAGGGAAAGGGAAAGAGACAGTTAATGGCCAGCGGGGGAGCATTAGGAGATGATTCGTCTCTAGTACCAGAGTTCCCAGAGTTCCCCACTCAGTCTGTGATCACCATGGCTGTTCCATTTAGTTCTGCCTCTGGGTCGCGGGGGGTGTGACGATACAGGCCATGTTCAATAAGAGTGCTGCTGAGATTGACCTTAAAGTAGAGCCCAACACACCCACCCACAACCAGAGAGAGGATCAGTGTATAGACAGCATTGGAATGGCTGTAGCCTCAACACTGTCAGACATGCATTACAGTGTAAATCTTTACTAGAGACTCTTCACAGCTGAATAGCCACACGTCACTCCTGATTCTTTACTGGTTGTCGAGCCAAACAGCTAGTTGGTGTCCTGTGGTCCTGCGACTCTGAGACGGCTTAAAATTGAATAAAACAGGCATGGAGCATTGATGTGGGTCAGAGGAATGAAGAGATTTCTTGATTGCTTTGACTGTGCTGCCTGTGTGTGTGTGTGTGTGTGTGTGTGTGTGTGTGTGTGTGTGTACATCCGTGCGTTCGTGGGGCTTGGCTTGGCATTATCAATAGTAATCAATGAGCCACTTTTCCACCCATTTTCATTGGTGAGCGGAGATCTATTGAAAGATCAAAGGTGAAGCCACCACAATCTAATATCAATCAATCGATCAATACCAAGGATTTGTGTTTGTAGATCCATTGATAGTATTCAAGCTCAGTCTCATCCCACCAAACGGGGCTGTTATTTACACAAACAAATAGAGCCATTTGGATTTGAACTTCTCTTAGCTGAAATATGATTAAACCACTCCCGAAAGCATTTG
Organism: Coregonus clupeaformis; assembly: GCF_020615455.1. Taxonomy (NCBI): domain Eukaryota; kingdom Metazoa; phylum Chordata; class Actinopteri; order Salmoniformes; family Salmonidae; genus Coregonus; species Coregonus clupeaformis. Next base: position 802,883 of record NW_025533525.1, on the reverse strand, counting down.
AGTTGACCGCATGAGATTGGACTCTCTCGCTCTCTCGCTCGCTCCCTCTCGCTCTCTCGCTCTCTCTCTCTCGCTCTCTCGCTCTCTCTCTCTCGCTCTCTCGCTCTCTCTCTCTCTCTTTCTGTGTGTGTCACCCCTCCAAAGTATCCCCTCCAAACTACTTAGGCTGTTTCTGTTCATTAAATGTATTTTGGGTTTGAATTATTTGAATTATTTTCCACTTGTATGTTATCTGAGTCTTTCCGTGACTGTTTCAAACACTGGATGAATTCAAAAGATATGACTTTGCACAGGATGTGACAGGTTTTTGCATTTCAATAGTGTTCATCATCAAAAAAATTATGATCGGCAACAAAATAATGTCTAGACTGATTATATTAATTGATACTTGAGTGATCTTATTCGTAAAGATTTTTTGTGTTGGAGGCTCATCCGCACTGTCATTTGATCAACTTCAGCTCCAACACACTTGTCACGCCCTGGCTCTGGGACTCTGTTATGTTGAGCCAGGGTGTGTAGTTTCTATGTGTTTGGGTTATAGGTTCTTTATCTAGCTCATGTGTTTCTGTGTTGGCCAGGGTGGTTCTCAATCAGAGGCAACGAGTGTCAACTGTTGCTTGTTGTCTCTGATTGGGAACCATACTTAGGCAGCCTGTTTTGCCACAGTGTTTGTGGGATCTTGTTCCGTGTATGGTTTGTGTCTGTTACCTAGGACTTCACGTATCGTTTTGTTGTTTTGTTTCGTGTGGTGAATCAAAATAAAGTATGTTCACTCATCACGCTGCGCATTGGTCCACTTCTATCGACGATCGTGATAGAAGATCCCACCAAAACTGGACCAAGCAGCGTGTCCAGGAGCCAACGCCAGAGGTAACTCTAGCGGATATCCACCTCGACTGGGTCAAGCAGCGTGTCCAGGAGCCAACGCCAGAGGTAACTCTAGCGGATATCCACCTCGACTGGGTCAAGCCGCGTGAGGAGGAGAGAGGTTGGACTTGGGAGCAGAGGAGGGAGAGTCTGGCGAGAGCCATGGAGGCCATATCCACGGGGGAGAGACAAACCCAAAAAACATTTAGGGGAGGGGCTCACACCGTGGACGACGGGGCTGTTGGAGGCAGATAAGGGGCGAGTTAGTGGACGAGGAGAGAAGGCCACCGGGTTACGGGAGCCATTGGCGAGTAGAGGGAAGGAAAATGTAGAGGCACGGCGAGAGGTACTGAGGTGTGTTGCCAGTCCGGTCCGGCCCGTTCCTGATCCACGGGTAAGGCCAGTGGTGTGTGTTCCCAGTGCGGTCCGGCCTGTTTCTGTCCCTCGCACCAAGCCTATGGTGCGCGTAGCCCGCCCGGCCCGGCCTGTTCCTGCTCCCCGCACCAAGCCAATGGTCCGCGTCGCCAGCCCGGCCCGGCCTGTTCCTGCTCCCCGCACTAAGCCAATGGTGCGCGTCGCCAGCCCGGCCCGGCCTGTTCCCTCTCCCTGCACCAAGCCAATGGTGCGCGTCGCCAGCCCGACCCGGCTTGTTCCTGCTCCCCGCACCAAGCCTGTGGTGCGCATCGTCAGCCCGGTCCGGCCCGTTCCTGCTCCCCGCACCAAGCCAGGGGTGCGCGTCGTCAGCCTGGTCCGGCCCGTTCCTGCTCCCCGCACCAAGCCTGTAGTGCGCTTCGTCAGCCCGGTTCGGCCCGTCCCTGCTCCCCGCACCAAGCCTGTGGTGCGCGTCGTCAGTCCGGTCCGGCTCGTTCCTGCTCCCCGCACCAAGCCTGTGGTGCACGTCGTCAGTCCGGCACAGCCCGTGCCTGGGTCACCGGTGCCTGGTCAGGTACCGGTCAGCTGCTCCACATCGGAGCCTGAGCATTCCGCTCCACCGATGTCCAGTCCAGCTCCAGCCAGCGGGGCCAGACCGGACCAGGGGTGCTACGGAGGGTGGTGGTCAAGCCCGGAGCCGGAACCGCCTCCGAGGAGGAATGCCCTTCCGGCCCTTCCCTGTTCGGTTTATGTTTGGCGCGGTCGCAGTCCGCGCCTTTGGGGTGGGGTACTGTCACGCCCTGGCTCTGGGACTCTGTTATGTTGAGCCAGGGTGTGTAGTTTCTATGTGTTTGGGTTATAGATTCTTTATCTAGCTCATGTGTTTCTGTGTTGGCCGGGGTGGTTCTCAATCAGAGGCAACGAGTGTCAGCTGTTGCTTGTTGTCTCTGATTGGGAACCATATTTAGGCAGCCTGTTTTGCCACAGTGTTTGTGGGATCTTGTTCCGTGTATGGTTTGTGGCTGTTACCTAGGACTTCACATATCGTTTTGTTTCGTGTGGTGAATCAAAATAAAGTATATTCACTCATCACGCTACGCATTGGTCCACTTCTATCGACGATCGTGACAACACTTTTAGGCAAGACTTTATAATCACAGCGCATTTCTCTTATACCATATTTCTGTGCCAAAAAACAACACTCAAGGCAATCCTAAAAGACACGTTTTTGACTTTCTTTCAAGTTCCCCTCTTATAATCATTCAGTTTTTTTATGTTTGGAGTGTATTTTCTACACTCAAATCCAGGCTACACACTTCAGAGGACTTGTGTCCTCTCTCTCCTCCAGCATCGTCTCTCTCAAGTTGGAAAACTCACACAGGCACACATGGATACATGTTTTGCCCTCAGGCCATCCTCCCCCTTACAGCATCTCTCTTTCTCTGTTTTTCTCTCTCTCTCTCTGCCTGGTTTAATTTCCCTTCAGCAGGCCAGACAAACCCCTAGCAGCCAGCAGAGACAGACAACACGGACATTATCAGACACCCTCACAATACACTATGGTTCCATCTCAAATGGCACCCTATTCCCTGTATAGTGCAATACATTTGGTCAAAAGTAGTGCAAAAATGCAGTGTAGAGTTTCTTTGTTCACTTTAAACCTGCTATAATGTTTCCCCTTAAACTAATGCCCCTCTCCTAAGTTTCTCTGTGTAGCACATTAAAAAGTGTTTTGGGTAAATCCCTTGGTTGTGAGATCATTACTCAGAGGGCAGATGTCTCTGATGTTTTGATGCTCACAGTGCGAATATCAGAGGCAGGTTGTTACTGAGAGATAGCTGTTCTTCCTCCTCTTTACTTTTCTCTTTTACACTGATTTCAAGGTACACTATAACAAGTTGCTGTAAATTTACAACAAAATATCTACAGTTAGCTAGAATTACAGTACAGTAAGGGGCTCAATGGCATTTCACTACACTGCTGTAATTTTACAATACAATTTCACAGTAAAGTACTGTATTACCTATTTTGCTGGGACAGTAGCTTTCAAATGATGTCACTTTCTAATTTCTGACCCAAATTGTGGTGGTGGTGGTGGGACCGGACCGGACCGACCGACCGACCGACCGACCGACCCGACCCGACCCGACCCGACCCGACCCGACACCACCTACTCAGAGTTTAACAAGTTAACTACAACAACAACATTCTCAGTAACGGTTACAGAAACATTGTACTTGCAATGACGGTGATATGTGTTCTTTTGTTCAACCTTAATTTAATGCACTGACTGTAAGTCACTCTGGACAAGAGCGTCTGCTAAATTACCAACATAAAATGTAAATGTAAAAATGAACAATTGCAAAGCACACTGCTGGGTATTATTCTAATGAGCTCCGCACTCAAACTATTTGTATTTTGATCATGTTTGGCCTTGTTTGGGGGCGGATACCATTAGAATAATACCCAGCAGTGTGTTTGAAAGTGTTCATTTTAACATTTACATTTTGGTCATTTAGCAGACACTATTGTCCAGAGCAATTTACAGTCAGTGCATTAAACTAAGTTAGATAAACAAGAATATATCATAGTCATAGCAAGTATAAATCCCCATCAAATTCCATCAGATTAAGGTAGAGATATCTGCTTGGGTTGCGTCTCAGTCCACCGCATCTGTCAGCCTTCCGCATCTGCGGTGTAAGGTGGCCGAGCTACAGCGTTGTTTGTCAGACCATGAGACATCCCAAAACTCGGTCTTCTCACAGAAAACATTTGTAGCGTCTGAACGGTTTGGCCTACAAATTAATATGACCACTTTATGGAAAGTATTTTTGTTTTCATTTTCCTCTAGGACCCCCACATGCCCCACGGGACTCATCTGAAGGTAAACCATACACATGAATGGAAGTATGGAGGTTGCTTTATGGCAACAAAAATAAGGGGTTAAATATGTAATTTCTTATATCTCCTAGACACTTTAAAACCTTATTCCTTATGATAATTTTTTTGACTGTTTTTATGGCCATTTATGAATGTGTTATTCAGTGTGTTTCTATGGACTATAGCAGTAAGGGCCAAATTCTATATTATATACACTACCGGTCAAAAGTTTTAGAACAACTACTCATTCAAGGGTTTTTCTTTATTTTTACTATTTTCTACATTGTAGAATAATAGTGAAGACATCAAACTATGAAATAACACATACAGAATCATATAGTAACCAAAAAAGTGTTAAACAAATCAAAATATATTTTATATTTGAGATTCTTCCAATAGTCACCCTTTGCCTTGATGACAGCTTTGCACACTCTTGGCATTCTCTCAACCAGCTTCACCTGGAATGCTTTTCCAACAGTCTTGAAGGAGTTCCCACATATGCTGAGCACCTGTTGGCTGCTCTTCCTTCACTCTGCGGTCCAACTCATTCCAAACCATCTCAATTTGGTTGAGGTCGGGGGATTGTGGAGGCCAGGTCATCTGATGCAACACTCCATCACTCTCCTTCTTGGTAAAATAGCACTTACACAGCCTGGAGGTATGTTGGGTCATTGTCCTGTTGAAAAACAAATGATAGTCCCACTAACCCCAAACCAGATGGGATGGTGAATCGCTGCAGAATGCTGTGGTAGCAATGCTGGTTAAGTGTGAATCACAGACAGTGTCACCAGCAAAGCAACCCCACACCATAACACCTCCTCCTCCATGCTTTACAGTGGGAAATACACATGCGGAGATCATCCGTTCACCCACATCGCATCTCACAAAGACATGGCGGTTGGAACCAAAAATCTCAAATTTGGACTCAAGACCAAAGGACAAATTTACACCGGTCTAATGTCCATTGCGCGTGTTTCTTGGCCCAAGCAAGTCTCTTCTTATTATTGGTGTCCTTTAGTAGTGGTTTCTTTGCAGCAATTCGACAATGAAGGCCTGATTCACACAGTCTCCTCTGAACAGTTGATGTTGAGATGTGTCTGTTACTTGAACTATGTGAAGCATTTATTTGGGCTGCAATTTCTGAGGCTGGTAACTCTAATGAACTTATCCTCTGCAGCAGAGGTATCTCTGGGTCTTCCATTCCTGTGGCAGTCCTCATGACAGCCAGTTTCATCATAGCGCTTGATGGTTTTTGCGACTGTACTTGAAGAAACTTTCAAAGTTCTTGAAATGTTCCAGATTAACTGACCTTCATGTCTTAAAGTAATGATGGGCTGTCATTTCTCTTTGTTTATTTGAGCTGTTCTTGCCATAAGATGGACTTGGTCTTTCACCAAATAGGGCTTTCTTCTGTATAACCCCCCCTACCTTGTAACAACACAACTGATTGGCTCAAACGCATTAAGAAGGAAATAAATTCCACAAATTAACTTTTAAGAAGGCACACCTGTTAATTGAAATGCATTCCAGGTGACTACCTCATGAAGCTGGTTGAGAGAATGTAGAAAGTAGTAAAAATAAAGAAAAATCCTTGAATGAGTAGGTGTTTTAAAACTTTTGACCGGTACTATATATATACTGAAAGAAAAATATAAATGCAACATGTAAAGTGTTGGTCCCATGTTTCATGAGCTGAAATAAAAGATCCCAGAAATGTTCCATACGCACTAAAAATCTTATATCTCTCAAATTTGGTGCACAAACTTGTTTACATCCATCTTAGTGAGCATTTCTCCAAGATAATCCACCTGACAGGTGTAGCATATCAAGAATATAATCCATCCACCAAAACAGCATAATCATTACACAGGTGCACCTTGTGCTGAGGACAATTAAAGGCCACTCTAAAATGTGCAGTTTTGTCACAACACAATGCCACAGATGTCTCAAGTTTTGAAGTAGCGTGCAATTGGCATGCTGACTGCAGGAATGTCCACCAGAGCTGTTGCCAGATAATGTAATGTTAATTTCTCTCCCATAAGCTGCCTCCAACGTCGTTTTAGAGAATTTGGCAGTACGTCCAACCGGTGTAATGACACCAGCCCAGGACTTCCACATCCGGCTTCTTCACCTGCGGGATCGTCTGAGACCAGCCACCCGGACAGCTGATGAAACTGTGTGTTCGCACAACCGAAGAATTTCTGCACAAACTGTCAGAAAACATCTCGGGGAAGCTCATCTGCATGCTCGTCGTCCTCACCAGGGTCTTGACCTGACTGCAGTTCACCTTCGTAATCGACTTCAGTGGGAAAATGCTAACCTTCGATGGCCAACAGCACTTACAGTTGACCGGAGCAGCTTTAGCAGGGCAAAAATTGGACGAACTGACTTGTTGGAAGGTGGCATCCTATGACGGTGCCACATTGAAAGTCACTGAGCTCTTCAGTAAGGCCATTCTACTGCCAATGTTTCACTATGGAGATTGCATGGCTATGTGCTTGATTTTATACACCTGTCAGCAACGGGTGTGGCTGAAATAGCCTAATACACTAATTTGAAGGGGTGTCCACATACTTTTGTAAATGTTAGCTTTGTAGAAAATACAAAATACATGTATTCTAATTAAACTTTTACAAAATTAATGAATTGTAGTTCAGGTGAGTGAAATACAAATGACAAAATAGGTATTGAAACAATTGAAACTGCCCGTCGTTGGCACTCGCTACTTGCACTGTAAATCTAACAGTTTACTAACCACTGTGCTTCCAGTAATGCACTGTACATTCTAGAAATGCAGCATGTTGCTGTAATATGCTGTAAATTTGTGCTTCGGTAAAGGTCCTGTAAATCTACAGTAATTTACTGGCTTCTGGGTTGCCAGTAAGTTATTGTAAACATTACAATAAATGTTTTACAGTGTGCCTAAATGAGAGTGTGAAGATCTGACATGTTCCGTTTCCCAATACACACACACGCACGCATGCACGCACACGCATAAACACACACAAACGTTCCCCTTTGTCAGAGACACTGACACGTCTACCTATTACACAACATTTCAAGGTTCAGAATCAATGATGTGTGTTGGATCATTTAAAAGTGCTTCCTCTGTGTAACATTAAACCTTACTGTGATCTCTCCGACTGACATTCCCTCGGCCATTCATCTGAACAGCGAAAGCGCTGCAAGGCTGCTCACACACACAGAAACCTCTTGCAGGCATACACACACAATCCCACCCGCTCACGCACCAACGTACAAGCTCTCTCTCTCTCTCTCTCTCTCTCTCTCTCTCTCTCTCTCTCTCTCTCTCTCTCTCTCTCTCTCTCTCTCTCTCTCTCAGACACACACACGCACACGCTCCCACTTCTACTTACACACACAGGGTTCTACACCTAAAAGGTCCCCATCTGCGCCAGTGTGTGAATCTGTGCCCACAAACCGATAACCATTATGATTAAAACACTGCGTTAGGTATGGGAATGACTCTAGTGAGTCTGTCTGTGTGGTGTAGATTAGCTCTAAGTGTTTTACCTCTGCTGCCTCCTGGATGATATTACATTACAGCAGACGTATGTCTACAGTGGACTCAGGAATAAGTGCGGATGGCTATAAATTGTGGTGCTGAAATCAGTAGCAGTCTAAGAAATGAAGCTATCACCTACAGAGTGCAGAGAGCGACTCTGTCAGAGTTACTGTAAAGCTACTAGAGTTAGAAGAAGGCTGTGACACTGCACCTCTGTAACAATCTATCAACACTCTCC